>NC_069505.1:304570878-304630878 GCF_027579735.1 Bombina bombina | reverse complement strand
TTCTTCTTTCTCTTGGTATCTTTATTTGAAAAGCAGGAATGTACGCATAGGAGCCGGCCCATTTTTGGTTTAGCAACTGTGTTGCTGATTGGTGGCTAAATGTAGCGTTTCCCAGGGTCTGAACCAAAAATGTGCAGGCTCATAAGCTTTACATCCCTGCTTTTTCAAATAAAGATACCAAGAGAATGAAGAAAATTTGATAATATGAGTAATTAGAAATTTGCCTAAAATTGCATGCTTTGTCTGAGTCATGAAAGAAAACATTTGGGTTTTATATCCCTTTAAACATGTCTTTTAAGTCAAAGTTTAAGGCATTCAATTCTATTCTAAAAGTAACCAAACTGCACCATTTTTAGTGGAATACTTATGACAAATGAAGAGCAAATGATATGTGGGTTGCATGATTTGAAACCTGACAGGAAGTCAGCCAATTGCCTTCCATTTATTTAGGAAAATACAGAGAAGAGGAAAGAACAATACATTTTATAATATTTACAATTAAATGCTATACCACAAACTCTATGGCAGAGGTTATCAACCTTGGGCCTCCAGAGGTTTTGGAACTACATTTCCCATAATGCTTAGACACTTTAAGCTTGCTGAGCATCATGGGAAATGCAGTTTCAAAAACTTTGGAGGGTCAAGGTTGATCACTACTGCTCTATGGGATATACTGGTAGAGTGATGCTGTGCCTCAGCTATACACACAGGGGCCTAGTAGTACAATCATATGCAGCTAGATTATTTTGTGTATACAGGAGGCACAATAGCATGCTTTTAAAAACTCAATACTTTGTAGTTTGTGCCACACACCTTCTGATTGGCTATACTGTCAACTTTATCATACGAACAAAGCAACACTTATGAGACATCTAACTGCTTAAAATTAATGACCCAAACAGAAAGTTAAATCATTTTTATTAGTAGGACTTAGATGTGACATTTGTTTACACTCACTAAATTGTAGAGCAGTAGCATTAGGTTTATGTCCAAACAATTCATATATTAATATGAAGGGTGACACTGTAATTTTGGAACAAAAGAATATAAATCTTTATTAAAACCCATTAAAGGGGACAATCTATTGTGAACTTTTTTTCTGTTAATGTATTTCCTATTGCTTGTTATTCGAGCTGCAGAGTATAAAAATGTATGAGAAATTGCTTCTTTGGGTTTGTTTTGTATATAAAATAGCTGGTTTTCTTCTAGAAAACCACAGCCAATTATAATAGGTTGAGCTTACATGGAAAACAGATCTATTTTTTTTACTTTCTGTACACACATATGCTTATTTATATTATCTCTGCCTTTAAACCAGAGCCCAATACTTAGAGAGAACAATTGAAAAGTAACATTTTGTTACTTATCTCTCCTACCTCCCACTGGAAATGTAATTTCCTTAGCTGGCTTTATTTACACAGCTTTTCTTTAGCCTATACTTAAGCATAGAATCTTTCAGTATAAGTAGGGAAATCACAGGCAAAAGCAGCTATTTCAAATACCTATATAGTACATAAAGGTAAAAGAGCTATTTTTAAACAATTTAAAACAAATTAACGGGGGAACAATTAAGATACACTTTTAAAGGGACATATTACTCATATGCTAAATCACTTGAAAGTGATGCAGCATAACTGTAAAAAGCTGACAGGAAAATATCACATGAGCATCTCTATGTAAAAAAGAAGATATTTTACCTCACAATTTCCTCAGCTCACCAGAGTAAGTGCTGTGTAAAAAGTTATCTTTTAGTTACTGCCCAGCTGCAGGTAAAAAAAAAAATAGAAAAAGAAAGGAACAGCAGCCAATCAGCATTAGCAGTGCTGAGGTCATGAAATGTGATCTCATGAGATTTCATAGTGAACTTCCTTAAACTGAACAGGGAAATAACAGTGTACATGAGGCACGCTCCCTTGCAGGTCCCGGGACAGGCAAACTGATTTGCTGCTAAAAGTGCTTTACAATGGGGTGTAAATACTTAGGACATTTTGAGGTTAAATATCTTTCTTTTTTACATAAAGATGTTCAGGTAATATTTATTTTCTAGTCAGATTTTTGCATCATTTTCATGTGCTTCAACCTTTGGATATAATGTCCCTTTAAGGAAAGTTAGTGCTCAAACCATCAAAGTTATAAAAATATGTAAACGGTCCACAGAGAGCAGACAGGAATAAGCCATATATACTACAGAGGAAAACTGTGTGTTGCAGAAAATAAGAGTAAGTGGAGTTTTTGGGGATCGGGAAGCATAAGACTTGATAAAAGCGCTTTGTCCAAGGATGTAGGCTTTTAAACCTTTAGTTCCTTTTAATGCAGTTGCATTGTGATCCTCCAGGGTCATCATAAACTTACCCAAAAACCTGATGTACTCATTTTCTTAATTGTCAAAGTATTAGAAGTCAATAGTTGTGTTCCTTAGGGGGTAGCTTTTCACCTTGCTTTGTTTAACGTCTATTAATGACATTGGTAATGGACTTGAAGCAAAGCTGTGCCTTTTTGTACATAAAACAAACATTTGTAACCCAATTTCTAATATAATACTAAATATATTCCCCACACTTAAAAATAAAAAACAGCAATATTAAACAAAATAAAAAAATAGAATTTATTACAAAGGCATATCAGTAGAATATATAACACAAAGATCTTAAAGGGCCATAATACCCAAATGTTTAAACACTTTAAAGTGATGCAGTATAGCTGTAAAAAGCTGACTAGAAAATATCACCTGAACATCTCTATGTAAAAAAGAAAGATATTTTACCTCAAAAGTTTCTCAGTAGCCACATCCCATTGTAAAGGACTTCTAAGCAACAAATCAGTATGTCTGTCCCGGGACAGTGGAAGCAGCGAGCTTTCGTGCATACTCATCTTATTTCCCTATTCAGTGTAAGGAAGTTTACAATGAAGTCTCATGAGAGTTAAGTGAAATCTCATGAGATCACAGTAAAAGAGTTCATGATCTCAGCACTGCTGATGCTGATTGGCTGCTGTTCATTTCTTCATTTTTATTTTTCTTTACCTGCAGCTGGGCTGCAGCGGAGTATAACTTTTTACATAGAACTTACTCTGTTGAGTTGAGGAGATTGTGAGGTAAAATATCTTCCTTTTTTACATAGAAATGATCAGGTGATATTGTCCTGTCAGCTTTTTACAGTTATACTGCATCAGTTTCAAGTGATTTAACATATGAGTATTATGTCCCTTTGAATTAAAACAAAACAAAAAACCAAGCCATTCTCTCACTCATTTACTCTACATGCAAAAAAAGAAATAAAAAAAAAAGAAGAAAAATTCAAAAAATTCAAAAAAGAAAAAACGAAAAAATAACCACCAAAGGCATTCCCGGGGGGAACTGATCATGACCACAAGGATTTCCTAATATGTCAGAAGAGAGAGAGATTAAACAAGTAGTAATATTGAAAACAGGAATATGGGACAAATGATTAGGATTTAAAAAGGATTCATGATTAAGATAGAGGGGTCGATTTCTTAAGCAGCGGATGCTGCAATCTACCCCCAAAGTTTTCCGGCTTGCTGGAAATGTAAGTTAAAGGGACAGTCTAGTATAAATTAAACTTTCATTATTCAGATAGGACTTTTAATTTTATTCAACTTTCCAATTTACTTTTATCATCAAATTTGCTTTTTTCTCTTGGTATTCTTAGTTTAAACTAAACATAGGTAGGTTTATATGCTAATTTCTAAGCCTTTGAGGGCTGCCTCTTATCACATGCTTTTTAAATCTCTTTTCAACACAAAGAGACAGAAAGTACACATGGGCCATATAGATAACACTGTGTTCAGGCACAGGGGAGTTATTTAAGATCTAGCACAAAACAATGCTAAATGCAAGACAATAGATAATAACAAGTCACAGTCATGTGATCAGGGGCTGGAAGAAGGTTCCTAGATACAAGGTAATCACAGAGGTAAAATGTGTATTATTATAACTGTGTTGGTTATGCAAAACTGGGGAATGGGTAATAAAGGGATTATCTATCTTTTAAAACAATAACAATTCTATGGTAGACTGTCCCTTTAAGAAGCGGCGGTCATAAGATTGCTGCTCCTCAACTCGTCCACCACCTCTGAGGTTGCGGACAGCAATCAGCCCGATCGGATACAGATATAAGATACTTCATGTAGAAATCTCCTTTATTTGTTTCAATCGATCACCGTTATTAGCTGCTACGGCAGCCCATGGTTAAAAAATTTGTTTGCTAAGAGGTGACGTTTTCACCTCTTAGCCAATAGCCGTGCGGTAAATCCGGCTCCCATGGGTGTCAAGCCAGATTTACCGCATGGCTATTGGCTAAGAGGTAAAAACGTCACCTCTTAGCAAAAAAATTTTTTAGCCGTGGGCTGCCGTAGCAGCTAAGAACGGCGATCGATTGAAACAAACAAATGAGCTTTCTACATGAAGTATCTTATACTTCATGAATGAAAGTTCCCTTTATTTGTTTCAATAGTCAATCCTAGCGTTTGTAAAACGCTAGGATTAACTGTTACTTTAACTGCAAATACTCTACACTAAATAAGTCTTTAAAGAGTTCTGTTTGCTGCTTAGCCTATATTTGACCAGCATGGCTAATAATTCTATGCTTTTATCATTGTAGGTCATAAAATATAAAAATAATTTTGTTTTGTGGTCAGAACCTCTCTTAAAGGGACAGTAAAGTCAAAATTAAACTTGTTTTGATTCGGATAGATATTGCAATTTTAAGTAACTTTCAAATTTACTTCTGTTATCAAATTTGCTTTGTTCTCTTGGTATCTTTTATTGAAGAGTAAAACTAGGTAAGCTCATGCGAGCTTAGGAGTGTGCACATGTATTTAGTACTCTATGGCAGCAGTGTTGTGCAACATTATTTGTAGCTTTGTTATACAATGCTGAAAAACACTGCTGCCAAAGAGTACTAAAGACATGTGCACACTCCTGAGCTCAAATGAGCTAACCTAGTTTTACTTTTCAATATAAGATACCAAAGCAAAATACAAAGCAAATTTGATAACAGGGATGAATTGGAAAATGGTTTAAAATTGCACGCTCTATATCCGAACCATGAAACTTTAATTTTGACTTTACTGTCCCTTTAAGTTTGAAGGAAAGCACTTAAAAGTAAAGTAATAATAATATTAAAATAAAAAAATACCATTACAAACTATTTTTTATTTTTATTATTGGTTCTTCCTAATTAAATAAGCAAATTACTATGGACAGTATTTTTAGTTAATAATGGTATTTCAATTTAGATCAGGCATGCAACAGTTGTATAAGAAGCTTAGTGGTTGAGAGTTAGAATTTTTTTTTAGAGATGTGCATTTTGATTTGTGCAAGTGTTGCAAAATAACGTTCTGAAATACATATAGCTTCATGAGTACTAAAATAACATTTTCTAAACATTGTTGCAAAAGTTTACACCATTTTAGTTGTCAAAATTAAACTTGCATGATTCAGATGGAGCATTTCATTTAAGACACTTTTAAATTCACTTCTATTTTCAAATGTGCTTCGTTCTCTTAGTATTCCTTGTTAAAAAATGAATACGCACATATCATACACTAGTGGGAGCTGCTGCTAATTGGTGCCTGCACACATTTGTCTCTTGTGATTGGCTAATTAGATATTTTCAGCTTCCTGTCAGTAGTGCAATGCTGTCCCTTCAGCAATGGATAACAAGAGAATTAAGAAAATTTGATAATAGGATTAAATTGGAAAGTTGTTTAAAATTGTATGTTCTATCCGAATCATAAAATAAAATGTTGGGGTTTACTATCCCTTTAAGGGTATATGCAATTTAAGAATTTATTGACACAATTAGAAAAACAAACAGAAATTACAATGAAACAAAATGTATTTTTCTCAACAAATTTTCACAAAACATTTTGATACATTCACTTTTGCAGTGCACAATTAACTTAAATAAATTATCTTGTTTGAGTTATTTAGCTAAACTTTAGCATGTTTAAGCAAATATAGAAAAATTCAAAATATCAAATCTGTAATATCTTTTGTGTTCAGCAGAAAATGACAATGCATGAGCTACAGTATTCTAGGATCCAAAATTCATTCAGAGAATCTCAAATTTAAATCGGAGCTTAATCTACAACAGCAACTGATTAAATGTATTATATTTGCTGGCTTTAAACTTTCACTAAAATGCTATGAGAAACTCAGTGCTTTTATTTTCTAGCAATCACTGTAAGTATCAAACATGATTGCATAAGTCTAGAAGCTGTTTTACAATACTATTACTAAACTAGATAATTGATTTCCAAAGATCTAAATGATAATACAATCTGTAGTATTCTATTGTATTGTAATATGTCAGAATTTGTATGAATCTGTAATAATAAATATTATGTATAATTCAATAGAAACAGAATGAATTTAACTTACCATCCTTTAACCAAGCAATTGTTTCTTGGTCTTGCTGGAAAGTAACTTTACATTTGCTGGTCTTGTTTGCGGACATCTACAGTAATTGGAAATAAACAGTAATTTATACATAGAATTATGCATTGTAGAGCTAATACATGAAACTTATACAGATAAAATAAAGAAATAATATAGAGGAGGGTACATATCTTAAATATTGTATAATATAAATGCATTACATAAATAAAGATGGTTTGAAACCATTGTTTAATCCCAAAGTAAAATGATTGCAGACCCTTGCTCTATTCAAAATGCAGAGAAAAGAAACAATATAATATTTACCTGTTCTCAGTCCAGTCTGTGTTGTTGTGTTCTGTTTTACAAGCTCCTACATACTGACAGAAGGAAATTGATGAGAAATGCAGTTGCTAAATGGTGCCAGATTTGTCCTAATGCCAAAATCATCCAATTTATTGCCGAAGGGATTTGCAGACAACATTAGATGAGATATTCAAAATCAACTCAGCATTTGAAAAGCTTCATAAGCATAAACATACAGTAAGTACCTATATTAACCACTTCAGAAGTGCTGAGGTCTGCGGGACCCTTGCATTTTGCATTCCAACGGAAAAAGGTGAATCCACTTAATAAAGAAATATTATCTGCTAATACAATAACACATTTTTGCTATGTACAAAGTAAGTAAATAGTGTCAGGTTATATCTGCAGAGCAAGTCAAATTTTCTAAAAATATGAAGCACAAATATGAAATTTTCATTGGTGCATTTCAAATTTTAATGTAAAAATTCTCACACTATAGGCTCGATTACGAGAGGCACACGATTGTTTGCGCACAAGCGATATTGTTTATCTTGGCTGGTTGCACGCAAGTTATATTCCGCCAGTATTACAAGTTGAAAGTAAATGTGAATTGCGATTTACGTTAGAATCAAAACAGTGTCACAAAACACATTAAAATAATTTAATAGTACAGATAAACCCATAATAACACCATCTAATAACAAAATATTTAATAAAAAATTGCAATAAAAGTTATAAGCGCTCAAAGATATGAGATGGCAGTTTCAGAAAAAAAAGGGCCATAAGTGCTTTTACATAGGGATCCATAGGAATGAATGTATAAATATATGTATGTATATAAATAGATATGCATATATTTCTATACATATGTATATTTATATTTTAATGTGTATGTATGTATTTACAGACATATATACACATATAAATACAGATATACACATGTTTAGAAATACATTCATTGCAATCCTTTGCTCGAGTTTGCTTGAGATGACGGCAGTTATTTTTTTGTTCAAAACGAGGCTACATCAAAGTCTATGGTGGAAAACAATCCTGAGTTTGCAATTTCGAGAATTTTTTTTTCTGCTTGAGGATGCCACGTGAGACTGCAAAAGTTTTAATTGTGACCTATAATATGTGCACAACTGGGTGCGTGATAGCAAAAAAAGTTGACCGCAGATAAAGCACTCACGGGAGCACAAATTTGTACTCCACTAGTAATCTAGCCCTATATGTGTAATTTGTTCTTCAAAGCCTAAGATACATTAAAAGCAAGTGCCTGATGATCAAAAAGTCACTGGCAAAGAGAGAAATTTTATTGAGCATGAAATTGTGCTGTACAGTAGGTGTCTCTCCGTCATTTGGGATCTACTTAGATAAACTTGTCAGAAGTGGAGAGCTTTAGGTCATCAAGCTTAAATGCCATAGCTAGGGTGTGACGGACTCCGGATACCCCAACTGGGTATCTCTGCCAAACGATCCTTCTTTATTCTGAAACCTGTAGCTGTAGAGCGGGAAAGTGATTATAGCAAGTAGCCCACCCTAATAACCAGACAAGACCAGTATTAAGGTGAACACAAACAGACTTTATTGGGGCAAACACACAGCTTATTGCTATCTGATAACAGCCTTATTTGATCAAGAGATCACCACCCCTCCAGACAGGCTGGTGCCTTCTTAGGGCCATAGGAGTATAGAGATCCCTACAAAAGCTAGGTCGCAGTTTCGGTGTGATCCAGAGTAAGTGGCCGCTATTCCAGGGTACCATTGGAAAGCCCTGGGCCCCCAGATGTCACAGTCCAAAAAGCGGCATGATCCATGGCCGGAGGCTGGAGCAGCAGCCTGGCAAAGGGGTCTCAGGAACAACATAAGGGGGGGAGGTGTCAAAAAACCTTAGTAATCATCCCAACTCATGCCCGTCAAAGGTATGACAAGTCCCCAAAAGAGTGGAGCTCTGGGGCAAAGGGCTTCGAGAGTGACCTAGCTTAAATTCCAACATGAATCTATAGCGATCCCAGCCAGCAAAAAAGTTTCATAAGATTCTGGCTGAGATTTGGCAAGGCAGGAAGGGGCAAGGTGGGGTAGCAATCAGTTCTTTGAGGGTAAAGTTCAATCAATGGAACAAACATAAGGGGAACAAGACGGATACACAATAAACCAAATAGGAGAGATGGGTGTCCTTGGCAGCCTGGTATCTGTGACATAGGGTATTTGATACCCAAAGACGATATTTTACAGATGGCCACCAATAGTAATCCATACCTATGTGCATGCCTACAATTGCAGAGCATCCATATTGGCACCTGATAGTGACCATATTTGGATGGCCACTTTAAGATTTGAAATAGAACCCTGTGTTTCAATTTCTTATAGTGGCTCCTATACAAAGTTAGTTTGACCCGTGCACCCTCACCCAGACCTGGGGCTGTCTGCCCCTGATGCTAAAATCTGAACATTGTTAGGAAATATAATATAGTTTGTGTATCATCACCATTTTATACAAGTTTTTAGTGTTAAACAATTCTATACATTCAGTGTGCTTTTGAAATTCATAGTTAATTGAGCACTATACTGTATACATTTCTCCACTTCATATAGAAATGTAGGTTCAGCCCAAACATTTAACCATCAATCAGCAAGCGCTACCCAGGTTCTGAACCAAAAATGGGCCGGCTCCTAAGCTTACATTCTTGCTTTTCAAATAAAGATATTAAGAGAACAAAGAAAATTTGATAATAGGAGTAAATTAGAAAGTTGATTGCATGTTCTATACGATTTCTAGTGATCCCATACATAGGCGTATAAAATAACAATAAATAGGAATTTAATAGGAAACATTGACAAAAAATATTTGTTTCCCATTTTCTTTATAACCATTTCTAAAAAACTAGTGTAGCTATAGATGGCGTTATTGGTTTTAATGCTAACATTTGCTATGCTTGAACTGTAAGCTAAATAGCAGTCACACAATTCAAAACTGCTACACAAAAATATATATTTGTTGAATTTAGACAGCCCAGAGTATTTATCTAGAGGCATTTTGACACATTTTGTTTAACCCTTTTACTGCCAAGGGCAGAGAATACAATTTAGGGGTAGAAAACACACACACACAACCCCCCCCCCCAAAAAAAAATACATTTCTGAAAAATGTAACTTTATTAAAATAAAATCTATCTAAAAAATATACAAGATCACTTTTTAAAAATAAAGTTTACACTTTTATCACTGTACGTGTTCACTGACACAGAAGTAGAGGGGACCACCCAAGCCATGTTAACAAACAATGGCTTACCATTTTTGACATGTGATCACTGTGACTAGCTTTCACAGTAATCACATGACCAATGGCCACTTTTTACTACATCACTGGACAGCCTCACACATGCTTGATACCAGTATGCATTGCAGAATTCTAGTACCTAGGCTCCATTTTACGTATACAGTCACAATGACTGGCTGTCACAGCGATTGTATACACAGTACCTGTCATTTTGACACTTAATGTATTGCTGCTGGCAGCCTCACATGCACGCTTCCTGCATCAGTATGACATATATGATGAGCGCAGCATGTATCTCATGAATGGAGGGACCCCATTGACAGGCATGGGATCACACCCTGTCCCTGCGAATGCTAGCTTCTGGGGTCTTCTATTATGCTATTTCTGAACTGCCTCACTTCTGAGGTATGCAGAAACAGCCTGGTTGCTCTGACAGAGGACACGGCACTGGTCCATAAAGGGACATTAACCTCTTAAGGACATATGACGGAATTTTTCCGTCATAAAACAATTGAGCAAACTGAAAGCTGTGTCCTTAAAGGGTTAAACACGACATCAATGCTAGATAGCATGATGCATTCAAAGAAAACATTAGCCTGTGAATAACACGTAGATGTATTTTTAAAGTTGCATTAGTTTAAATACTAACAAAGCGTAAAGTGTTAATGTCTATAATCAATGGGAGCTTCCATGTTGTAACTTAGCTTTCTTTCTCTGTTGTGGCCAATTAGGGACAGTTATAAATAAGTCACTAGAGTGTGCAGCTAATGGCTGTGTGGAATATAACAGGGTTCTGCGCTTCCATTTCTAAAAGGAACTGAAAAGCTCACAATTTCAGAATGGAATTATAGGAAAAGGGGACAAAATAAATAATGATAGTTTATTGTAGAGTTTTTTTTATATTTTTAAATTTATAATTTTAAATTATCAATTCAAAAGTGTTTAATATCCCTTTAAGGGTTAAACAATCAGTGATGTACTCTGTATGGTGCTGGTTGTTAAGGAGTTTAAGTGCCAGATAATGTCACTTTGCCTTTTCTTACTGTACGCTGCCATCTTGGAATATTTTTTAAATAAATGAATGATATCTAAGACTCTATCGCCTAGATTACAAGTTTTTTCGGTAAAGACCTGCGAGGCTAACGAGCCTTTTTTTTTCCAGCGCTCCCCTAAGCCAACGCTGGTATTACAAGTTTTCTGAATGGCTGGGTTAGCCTCAGAAAAGTGAGCGTGGAGCCAAATTTAGCTCCACTTCAACCCTGAATACCAGCGTTGCTTAAGTCAGCGGTAAGCTGGAAAAACGTGCTCGTGCACGATTTCCCCATAGGATGCAATGGGGCTGAGCTGGCTGAAAAAAAAATTAATGTCTGCAAAAAAGCAGCGTTCAGCTCATAACGCAGCCCCATTGATTCCTATGGGAAAATACTTTCTAAGTCTACACCTAACACCCTAACATGAACGCTGAGTCTAAGCACCCCTAATCTTACACTTATTAACCCCTAATCTGCCTCTCCGGACACCGCCGCCACCTACATTATCCCTATGAACCCCTAATGTTCTGCCCCCAACATCGCCGACACCTATATTAAATTTATTAACCCCTAATCTGCCCCCCCAACGTTGCCGCCACCTACCTACACTTATTAACCCCTAATCTGCCGACCGGACATCGCCGCCACTATAATAAATGTATTAACCCCTAAATCGCCGCACTCCCGCCTTGCAAACACTATAATACATTTTATTAACCCCTAATCTGTTCTCCCTAACATCGCCGCAACCTACCTACACATAATAAAACCCCTAATCTCTCGGGGGGGCGGAGCAAGCCATCAAGCTGAGCAGAAGCTAAGCACCAGAGCTCCGTGTAATTTACACTATTTTCTGGCAATCCTGCAAATAATTTGGGGTTAATTCTCCCCCACTAGCAGTGGGATAGTGCCCAACTGTGGTCTGCTTCTCTGGACGTGTTTTGGAGCATTCCGGTACGAGCCTTTAATTCACCGGAAGAAGAGAACCGGCACATATTCAGGAAAGGCCGGGGCTTCGGCCTACAGCGGATCCCGCGATCACAACAAACTGACCGGAAAGATCTCTAAAAGTGGCGATCCAGCTGTACAGACCCTGGCAAATCGCAGAGAAGGTCCTAAAGTGAGGAGATTGAGTTCGAACAGGGGTTATCCTTAAGGACAGCTGAATTACAAGGAGCGGGCTGGCGCCATCTTGTCCCACATGTAAGTGCGCAATCTTCATCACACAAGCACACTTGGCCCATCTACAGCCCTGCACAGTGCCAATTCCCCATAGACTCATATGATATCTGCTCTCTAGATATATTGAGGACCCCTGCCTCAATCCTACAATATATGGGGTACTGATTCTGCAGCCTAAGTCTGTGAGGCACTACCAGGCTATACATTAAGTGCTGGCTCCAGACCCCTTCAGTGACCACCAGACTGAGAGGAATAAGGGTCTAAAAACACCTCATAATCACTTCTGCCCTCTCGCGCTGCAATAAAACCCCAGGGACTGAGACATTTATTCCCTAGTAATTAACAGAGCACTTCCAATAGACTGAGTTTTATCTTATTAATTTTTCTTTATTTTTGTGCCACTATTCCTGATTTATCCTCATAAAGCAGTCAAGAGTACAGTCACTTAGGGAAGCTCCACTTCCATTCTTCCCTACATATTTTAATTAGTACTCAACAAGTGACCTCCAGGCCTGCCATAGACCACTGTCTTCTCATTCCAGACTGACGCCTCAGCACTCTAAAGCTTGAGTGCACTGTGTTAACACCCCAGGAGGATAGTAGAGGTGCAGATTTCATTTTTTCACTACAGCTCTCTCACAGGTCTCTCCCCTCCCTTTCCCGCCGGCCCTGATTGCCTGCGGGTCATACCCCTATACCTTCTCCCACATCGTCCTAAGGGGACAATTCCCCAGGGGAGAGACTAGACCAGAATACACACCCTAGTGAAAACCAACTCAGCTCCCAGGCCTCACGGCACAACTATCAACTAGCTCAGCTTCAATTAGTATGTGATGCCAGGAACTGTGCAAATAATGTGCTAGCTTTATGCATTGATGCCATAGCCCCAGTCAGCCCTGAAGCTGATTTCTTTATAGTGCAAACCAGTCTTTCACTTTTCCCACTATTTACCTTTTATATCTCATGCCACTACAATTGCAAAAGCACAAGATGCCACAATCCTTTAAAAGGAAACAAAATTCCCAAAAAACTCAGAAAAGAACAGTGGCGGACCACTTTAGCCAACACACATCCAGGCAACAATCTGGCTCGGAAGAGGATGCCTCAGACACAAGCAGCCTTAACGATGCTCGCATCAGAACAACACTTTCCCAGGCCACAGGCCGCCTACAACACCAAGATGCTGACACTGATAACAACCTAATGGACTCTATCAGGTCGCTCCTGGCCTCGCATCACGACTCCCTCTCCAAGAAGTTTGATAAGGGACATGCTGATCTGAAAAGGGACATAGCCCTTATAGGAGAAAGAACAGATGCGCTGGAACGCAAGCAGGAAGATCTCAGAGTAGACCACGGCAATCTCTTAGATTACTCGCAGAGTCTGGCAGAGCAGATCACTGACCTCGAGCTCAAGCTTGCAGACCTTGAGGATAGGACTCGCCGCAACAATATTAGGGTGAAAGGTATCCCTGAATCTGTGCCCCCGCAGGAGCTCGAAAAATTCCTCCAAGACTTTTTTGTTGCAGTCCTGGGTCCGGAGATTGAGAAAGAGATGCTCCTCGATAGAGCCCATAGAGCCCTGAGGCCGAGGACGGCCGAGGGCGATAAACCAAGAGATGTTGTCGCCCGGCTACATTATTACACTTTTCGAGAGAAACTTCTGAGAGCCCTGGCAGGGGACAAGACACTCCCGGAGCAGTATGCTGGCATTCAGGTCTTCCAAGATCTCTCTCCCCACACTCTCCAGATAAGAAGACATTACCAACCCTACACTAAAATCTTGAGAGACAAGGGCATTAAATACAGGTGGGGCTTCCCTGTCAAGCTATACATCAATAAAGATGGTCAACAATATGCGGCATCCTCACCTCAACAGGCAAGGGAATTACTTCAAAGATGGAGCCTACTGCCACAAGACCCACTGATACCATCCCAAGCAATTGTACCTGGTAGAGGCCTGAGAGCATCAGCCCCTGAGTGGGGCTCCCTTCCACAGAGACCCAGCAGTGACCAGAGGAATACCTCAATATCTAAGACTAGAGACACTCCCTCGTGAGATACTCCATCCTGGTCATTGCTCTGATGTGCATATAGTTATCTCCCCAATTGGGGGCTTGCAATTGAGGGACTCTTTATTACTACAGAGACTGACTCGTGTGTACCGTGGGTACACGAAGATTGGTGAGACTGCTAAGACATAATGGATGTTTTCTCTTTTTACATTAATGTTCTCTGGCTATCTCCTCTCCTCGCCTCCCCTCCACTTCCTTCTTGTTTTCTTTTCTTTTTTCTTTTTCCAACTACTCTTCTTCTCTTCCTTCTTTTCCCCTTCCTTTCTTACTCTACCTCCTTGTGCCTGTAATTATTCGTAAATTGTACTTATCTAACTCATTAAGGCCAGTCAAGCGATGTTGTAACCGGTGGCTTACTATGTTCCAGCACTTTTCTTAGATGACCACTGCTTAGTGAGGTACCTTCCCTAACTATACTAAAGGGATATCCCACGGTAGTAGAGTACATTAACAACAGCTCTACACTCCCACTCTAGACTGCCTACTCCCTCTAGATTAATGAGTGCTACGTAAGAGAAGTGATTCCCCGCCCCCTTTTTACCCCATTGCTTAGGTGTGCTTTATCCAGAGTTGCGCTTGCCTTAATCTTCAGTTAAGAGGAATAACTAAGAGGTAACGTGTACAGTAAATAGCTTTACACCCCCGCCTTGGGTAACATAGCACCTAGAATAAAAAAGACTACACATGTCTGAATACCCTTGCCCCTCTAAACTACAACTACTGAAGTAGCTGTCTCTCTCCTTACTGGGATAGGCAGGAGTTGGGGTCCCTTGAACACCTATTTGGCATTCATCTCCCATTAAATAACAGCCTGAGTTCCCTGAACTACATAATCCCTAAATTGGTTCTTTTGGGCTGATGGTCATCATTATGTGATGTTATTTGTATCCATGTTGTTACTGTTTACTCTGTTGATGTTTTTACTGTTATTTATGTATGTACCTCAAGTTATATAAGATGTCTAAAAACCAATATTTGCTCAGAGTCCTCAACCTGGCGACCACCAGGTCCTCACGTTGTTGCTGTTTGACTGATATTTATGTATATACCTCACAAAGGTCGGATGGCTATCGTCAGGAGTTGCACACTTCTTAATCCCCACTAGCGACCAATATCCCTAATGTTAAGTACATCATTTATAGCTATCCATACACACCCTTAATATATGCCCCATCGACTGTGTTGATCTCATACCATTTATACTAACAGTCCCCCCCACCTGTACCTAATCAACCAGGAATTAGATTAGTTCTCAACTTGGTGGCCGTCAGACTCACATGAGATATTAGCTCCAAGGTACAAGATCGACACCCCTCCCAAGCTTAGCCCCTGCGAACTGACGATGGCCATCATATATTGTCTGTTTATAAGGTTGTTGATGTTGTTTATTGTTGTTTTTCTTTTTATTGCTTTGGACTGTTCATCCTAATACCTTTGTTCATAATAGCAGAAATTTGGGGCCTGGAATACCTTCCCCCACAAGAGCACAGTGTATGCACATAACCACCCTTGAGGAGACATTATGGACAGAGACCCATAAATACAGACTAACACACGAGTCTTCCATTCTCCCCCCCAATCTTCATTCTTACAGACCTGAGATTAGACTTCCTGTACCCCAATTTTTCTCTTAGCCTTATACCAGAGATAACGATGTGCACCCATTACAGTAATATAGTGTCAGACCCTCGCTTACAGTGAGAAAATTACAATAGTGACTGGGGGCGGGAGAGAGGGGGGGGAAGGGTTTTCTCTTTCTCTCTCTTTCCCTCTCTCTCTCTCTCCCTATTCTTGCACGTTTCAAACTGACTGGCTGGGGCTTGGCTATCTCTGCTGGCCTCTCCCCCCCCCACATATCTATAGTTGTGCTCTCCAACTGTTAGTTGTGAGATCACTCATTGTGATAGTGTTTATATACACATCGACATACGCTAGTAGTGCTTGAACCTCAAGACATCCTGTTCGTGGCCTGAAGTGCTCCTACACCCGCCTCCCTCCTTTTCCCACCCATATCCCCCGTCCCCACTTACCTGCGCCACCCCCCCAGAACCTTTCCCCTTACCCGCAACTGAGGTCCTCATTTGCTACCCAGGAGGAGCCCGCTCATAACATGGCTCCCGTTTTGGCTGCCACCCTGAATGTCCAGGGACTTAACTCGCCTACTAAAAGGAGTCTCCTGCATCACTACCTATTCGCCCACAAAATACATTTAATGTTTTTGCAGGAGACCCACTGGGAAAGGGGCTCTAAACAGCCCAGGAGTTCCCCGTTATATCCGATCTGTGAAACTGCCTCCTATACGAAAAAAAAAAGAGGGGTTGCCATAATGATCCATCGTGATGTCAGTTGTAAGATAGACCATATTGAACGAGACCCTGAGGGTAGGTTCCTTATTCTAGTTTGTGTCCTGAATGGAGCCCCCTACACGTTGGCATCCATCTATGCCCTGAATTCGGGACAGATCCCCTTTCTCCGAAAATTCTTGAACAAGCTAGACCCAATCAAGAGAGGACATCTCTTGGTGGGGGGCGATCTGAATCTGGTCTGGAACCCAGTGCTAGACAAGAAAAAAAACACAAACCACCCAACCGACCGTAACCTAACCTCACTCTCAATGGCCTTTCGTAGGCTAATGTATCAATTTGGACTGTTTGATGTCTGGAGATGTTTAGCTCCGACCGAACTAGACTACACACACCACTCGGTGCCCCATAATTCTTACTCTCGGCTGGATTATCTGCTCTGCGACTCATGGACACTTGAAAATTTGCTGGATCAAGGATCAGGTCCTGCCCGTGGTCAGACCACGATATGGTTAGTGCCCAACTCTTAGACTTACAGTCTCCTGACGGTAGGCCGTCCTGGAAGCTTCCAGACCAATGTCTCGCGGAAACAGAGATTCCACTCCTAAATGAAATCATCCTAGATTTCTTAGCACACAATGACACTGGAGATACGAGTCTTGAAATAGTCTGGGCCACCCTCAAAGCGTACTTGAGAGGTCACTTCATAAAGAAAAAGGCCCAATGGAAAGCGGCTCATAAGATTCCCTTATCAAAGCTGTATGCCGAACTAAGACTCCTAGAGAAGGCCAACAAAAAAGCCCCGGACCCCACTCTTGCCACCCAGGTGGGGGCAATAAGGTCTGAGATCAACAAACGAGAGCTTTTAAAAGTGCAAACCAACCTATTCAAATTAAAACAAATATACTATAGTAAAGGGAACAAGGCCGATAGGCTTTTGGCCCGCAAACTTCGTAATAGGGCGGTTGCCAGTAGGATCCCGGCCATCAACTCTGGCCGTGGCATGGTCTGCTCTCCTAAGGAGATTGGTCAAGCCTTCTCAGACTATTATGCTACCCTTTATGATCTAGACAGCGGTTCTAATGACCCACCGGTGAGTGGTGGGGAGTTGGGACAATTCTTAACCAAGTTGCGTCTACCACAGCTGAGTGAGGAGGCTGCAGCAGACCTTGATAGACCATTCACCTTAGAGGAAGTGAAGGCGGCCGTCCTGTCCCTTAAACCCCACAAGGCCCCTGGTCCGGATGGCTTTTCTACCCTCTTCTACAGAACCTTTGTGTCTCTTCTTTCTCCTCTTCTACTCCGACTATTTAACGATGTGGCTAAAGGAGGCAAGATGTTAGGGGAATTCTTGGAGGCTACTATTATGACCATCCCTAAAGAAGGGAAGGACCCCAAGGAATGCGGGAGCTACAGGCCTATTTCCCTTATCAATGTGGACATCAAGATATATTCTAAAGTTCTTGCGACAAGACTAGGGAAACACCTTCCTTCCATAATCCATCTAGACCAGGTCGGATTTGTCCAAGGCAGACAGGGCTCTGACAATACCCGTAGACTGCTGAACATCTTCGCTGAATCACACGACATGGGCCTGCCCCTCCTCACCCTGTCATTAGATGCCGAAAAGGCCTTCGACAGGGTGAGATGGGAATATATGTTTGAGACTCTGAGAACATTTGGGATCCCGCTCTCATTCTGTAGGGCAGTTGAGGCCCTATATACCCTTCCCACAGCGGTGGTAAAGGGGCTCGGTTTTTGCTCCCCTAAGATACACATACGTAATGGAACGAGGCAGGGATGCCCCCTGTCGCCGCTACTTTTTGCGATGGTTATGGAACCATTAGCGGAAGCCATTAGGCAGGACACCCAAATCCAGGGTCTGTTACTGCATGATTCAGTACAAAAAGTGGCATTATTCGCTGATGATCTTACACTTTTCATTGCCGAGCCGACCTTATCACTCCCACCGCTGATGGCTCTTATTGAAAGATTCGGTGTACTCTCTAACTACAAAATAAATGTAGCCAAGACGGAGGCGTTCTCGATTCATCTAGACTTTCAAGAACAGAGAACTTTGCGACAGCAATACTCCTTCAAGTGGTCTACTAGAGGTATCCAGCACCTTGGGGTCTTCTTGTCTCATGACAAGGAGACGGTCCTCCATGAGAACTACCACACCTTGTTGAAGGCAGTTGACAAACACCTGAGAGCAAAGAAATATGACGAACTCTCCTGGATGGGAAGAATTGCAGCCCTGAAAATGATGCTACTACCCAAGCTAACGTACATTATGCGATGTATTCCCCTCCCAGTCCCAGATAAACTTCTGAAAAATTTTCAGACCCTTTTTAATAGATATGTCTGGAACAACAAGAAACCCAGAGTCGCGGCCTCAATCTTACAGTCCCCTCTAGATCTGGGAGGGCTGGGATTGCCAAGCGTGAAGATGTACTATGAGGCGGCAATGATCTCTCATGTCTCAGCTTGGGGACGAGACCTCCCCCCCACGAGATGGAGGGACCTGGAACAGGCATCATTGCCTGCCTATATAGATCTATCAGATTTGCTGTGGTTCCCCCCGCATCTTGCTACCGTACACACCATCTCTAACTCAATCGTTAGAGGATGACAAATGCTATGGTATAAATTACGACACCACACTCAGATCGCCCCCCATCCTTCTCCTATTCAACCTGTACTCCACATACTTCAGACCCTCCCCAATATGAGACTGAACTGGTGGCAGCAGATCGGAATTTTGACAGTAGGTGACTTCTATGTAGAAGATCGGCTTCTAACGCAAGACGAGATGGTGGCGAACTTTGAGGTCCCGAGGCAATTGGAATTTGAACTTCTAAGATTAAGATCCCTACTAAAAGCCTGGGGGTTCCTGAGAGATGCCCCACGGCCTCTTACGGCTTGGGAAGCTCGATGGAAAACGGGTCTCCAGACCTATAAACCCCTCACGGCACACTATCGATGCCTACTGGTTCCCCCCACAATTCCTAAGACGAGACACATGCTCTCCTGGGAGGCAGAACTACAAACGGTATACTCCCCTAAGAAATGGACATTGGCCATCGCCAAGACCAAGGCGGCCTTACATTGCACCACGATGTACGAGCTCTACTTTAAAATGCTCACCAGGTGGCATCTGGTCCCAACCAGACTGCAGACCCTCTTTCCTAATCACTCCCCTTCCTGTTTGAGAAACTGTGGTGGCATTGGCACCCCACTACACACCTGGTGGACTTGTCCCAACCTAAAGGCGCTCTGGGGTAAGACCAGTAAGATTTGTTGCTTGATGGGTCTTCCAGAGATAAAGGACCCCGGAATAGCTCTTCTACACTTGGGCTTAGAGAAAGTGCCTCCGCACCAGAGAACCCTTCTTATATATATACTCACCTCAGTTAAAATGGCAATTGCCAGGAACTGGAAGAAAGTGCACCCTCCAAAATGGCAGAGTGTAATGGAATACCTGAATAATGTCAAGTCCATGGAAGACTTTGTCTACAGAATCCGGCGCAAGTCGGAAACTTTTTGTCTTGTCTGGGAACCCTGGGAAGCTTACCTGCAGAACCTCAGAGCTAAATCTTAGGACTCCCTGCCCCCTAGTGTTACTGGCCCCCGATACGGGTCCAGGACGGTCTGTCCACCCTTCCCCCCCCCCACCCCCCCCCCTCCACTCAATGAGCTCCCCCCCCCCTTATCTAATATCCTCTCCCCCCTCAAAGGGGGTACTTCAGCCCGCAACCGCGCAAGGATGATTGAATATTGATTTCACCCTCTTGGAGCGGTGGCCCTTGTTGGCCCCTTGTATCCGCTCAACTGCTTATACAGGCAATACCCACATAGCAACCGACTACTAGCGTAATTCCGCTTTTATAAAGCAGATCAAAAGGCGGAATAAAAAAATAAAGACGCCAAAACCTTAAACCTACCAACTGACAACGACTCTCTTAACCTGTAAATGCTCCTACTCACTCCTTATTTTCACCTCCTTATTTCACCTCCCACTCCCATCTCTAGATCTACTAGGAATGGAGGTAAAAACCCGGTTATATTATGCAATATCTATGTCATTTCAATGTAATGCGAGATACCATTCTTGTGATTTCTGTGTTTACTCGATAGCCCATAAAACTCTTAACTACTGACTTTTAAATGTGGTAGGAGTCTTGGAGGTAGAGGCTCTACCGCTCACTTTCTCCAAGACTCGTAATACCAGCGTTAGGCAAATCCCATTAAAAAGATAGGATACGCAATTGACGTAAGAGGATTTGCGGTAGCCTCGAGTCACGGAAAAAAGTGAGCGGTGAGCCTCTACCTGTCAAACTCGTAATACCAGCATTAGATAAAAAGCAGTGTTGGGACCTCTCAACGCTGATTTTTAAGGCTAACGCAAAACTCATAATCTTGCCGTATATTTCTTAGTGTCTGTTTGCTATACCCTATAGTGATATGCCAATATTCCTCTTAATAATCCCTTATGAATTATTATACCCACTATAAAATATTAACACACAATCACTAGCTTAACTAAACTACTTGTAAGGACATTAACTCACATGTCATACTCCAGCAATACAAAACTTTATTACAATGAGGCTAAATAAACATTAATTACAATATGCAGATTAAATATAATTACACATATGCAGATAACTTATAAATACACAGCACTGAACTAAACATCAATACTGTATTACACTAATACATTTGCCCATCCTAATGTGAGTGTGCTTCGTGTGCTGTAATAGAGGTTTTCAGTTTACTCACGTGATGTTCTCAGAGCAAGATCCCAAAGAAAAAGAGAATGAACCGTGTGTGTTGATGGGCTTTATTGTAAGTCTTTCATCCCTCCCACAATGATGATGTCACTCATATGCAAGCCCCTTTTGTAATGTTAAAGGTATATGATTGCAGCCATGCCATGTGGTCGGGGGGCATTGCCACACAAAGGGTCTCTATATAGTTCTTTACTTAAACCAGCTGGTCATCCTTATCAGATGGGGCCTGGTAATGTGATCTTTCTACATTCCAAAGTGACCCAGTATCTGAATGAGGAGTTAACCCCTTCCTGATTACACAGCTGAGT
Organism: Bombina bombina; assembly: GCF_027579735.1. Classification (NCBI taxonomy): domain Eukaryota; kingdom Metazoa; phylum Chordata; class Amphibia; order Anura; family Bombinatoridae; genus Bombina; species Bombina bombina. The sequence continues at coordinate 304,609,204 of NC_069505.1, read as the reverse complement.
TCTTACAGTATTATGCCATAATATCCCTTACTGACCATATCTGAGTTCTTACAGATTATGCCTTTATTAGATTCCCCTCTTTTGGCAAAGGAGGTTACGGTACCCTTACATTCCAATGGGTGTTTTATATGAGTGAATCTGTTAGAAAATTCCTAACGCACCCTATGTGTGATGGCTATATTAGTGTACTAAAGGTGCCTCCATTTGCATACCATAATATAAGTGATATACACATGCAATTAGTGATTTTAAATAACAACACATACAAATTTGAATAACTATACATAATATAGAAATAAATAATATGATTAGAAATGGATGTATGAACAGATTTCCTAACGCAGAACCCCATGATGACTGTTTCGAAAAGGAATTTGCTAATTTCTGCCACCAGGTAGCACTTGACATCTCTGTAAAAGTATGTTCAATCCTCTGAAGTTCTTGTTCCTGATGGTAGAAATTTACATGAACACATTCCCCAAAAATTTTAAGATGTTCCAGTAACACAGAATCTTTTTGCTATATTGTTACCCATGTTTGCCAAGGTGCATCATCTACTAATATTGGTGTTATGAGAGGAGCCCCCAAGGTAGCATTATATGTGAGTAACTGTGGCGCAGTGAAGTTAAACTGTAGTGAACTTATCCTCACAGGATAACCAGTAATACAATAAATCCATGGTGTGATTTGTTCCTTTGAATTACACCTGTCAAACCATACATGCACCTCATCTTTAGGCTTCAAAGTAACAAAACACACCTTTCCTTGTCCTAATGAAAAAATCATATCTTGGGGATTAACTTTCTCCACAAAACCATTGCAATATGAGGGATTATGCCAGCAGGATTCAAAAATTATTCTTGCCTGGTTGGGTAGACATAAAACTTTCGAAGGAAACCTTATGCAGCCAGACATGTCTACCTGTTCCATATGGGAACCATTCCTTAAAAATTTGGGAATTCTAACTCATGATGCAAAACATGAGATTCTGTGACAGGTGTTCCTAGTGAAAACAAATGATAAACATTCTGATAGGTACCACTAGTGGGCACAAGTGAAGTAGCCCTGCATATATTTTCCCTGCAACCTAACCAACTGTTTAATCATAATTCTTTGTGTTCTGATGCAAGACTGTTAACAACAGACTGCTCCCACCCTCCCAAAGGTGTATGGTTATTTTCCAAAGCCTGTGCTATTAATTTAAAATTAGTTGATAATTCTGTTTGCATGGAAATACACACAAAATCCCAGGACACTTCCCTTAACCTACTATTTACTCCTATCAGTATTTCCTTTGTATGTTGAAAGGCAGGACCCTGAACCTGAATGACTGTCTGTGTCAGTGTTTCTACCAGGGTGTTTATCATTTGTTGTGTATGAATCCCTTTTGCATTTAACATCCCCTGAGACTGTAAGGTTGTTGTTAAGCTGGATATGTCAATTGAATTTACCACCCCTAACCCTGTTCCCACACCTCCCAAAACTGTATCCACAATATCCCTCCTAGTTCTTCTCCTAGTACCTTCTGCCCACTTAACTAATGCTTTTTCCATAGTGGCAGTAATTCTGGAACAATTTTGGTAATGTGTGGAAACTAGAAATTTGAAATAGGCCACTAGAAATAACCCTTTTCCCCTCACACATTGGAGTATTGTCATAATGTTTCATCTTTGGTGTAGTGATTAAAGTAGAATAGATCAAAGGTGCAAAAGTAGTTGTTTTCTTTTTTAAATCTATTTTTAAGTATACTTCAATCCCTCCATCAAAGTTGAAAGCTGTTAATCCCTTCTCCAATTTGTTGTTCAAATATAACCTTGGTTATATTATAGTTATCGCCATTTATAGTGTGAATAGGATTTGCAAATGTTATAGACACAGAAATACCTTCTCCCACCAGACCTACACTCCATTTTCCCCAAGCCAACCACTTGCATTCCCATTCAACTTTATTACCCTGATTGAACCTACAAAAACCAGTTAAATTGTCTTGATGTTTTTCAGCAAATATTTCAATCCTCCCACCCGTATTAAAAGTCAATTTTCCCAAACAATCTTTGTTAAGGTCTTGAGAACTCCAGAATTCTGTCCATCCTCTGATGATGTTGCCTGAGCTCCATCTATGACTCCTTGTGAGGTTGGTGATTGAAAGTTAATTACAGTCACAAATTGGAAGTTTATGCAATAACACCCACACAAATACAAATAGGTTGGTGGCGATCATTCCTCTCAGGTTCCAGATAATGAAATCTGTCAAAAAGATTAAGAAAATATTAGTTCATAGCAGAAATATTTACATCTGGGACAACTGTCCCTCTATATGATTTACATTGGTCAACATGGACCCATTTGTAATTAGGCTGCCTTCTGGTTTTCCCAGGGGTTGATCTTTCTATTTTAATCACATTATTACCCAATTTGTCCAAAATTCTATAAGGTCCTTCCCAATTTGCATCCCAGGGAGAATTTTTGCGAATTCTTTTTTAATCATGATCAATCCCCCCTTCTCAAACAGAGGTGTTTGAGGTGTAGATGGAAATTTACAATCTGTTAGGGCCATATTAGAGGCAGCAAAAAGTAGCAGTGAGCTCAATCGCTCCTGAATTTGGGAGAGATATTGATCTCTAGACACAGATTCTCTCAGGGGGGTAGACAATTGTGGTTCACCTGGGTGGCCTAATGCTATCTTTCTCCCTGCCATGAGCTCATAGGGAGAACACTTGGTAGCATTTGATGGTGTAGCTCTAATAGCCATTAGAACTGCTGGAAGATGTGTGACCCATGATTTACCATACTGGGAAAGCATTTTGGACAATTTTGTTTTTAATGTGCGATTCATGCGCTCATCTATACCAGAGGTTTGTGAATGATATGGCACATTAAATCATTAAGTCTGTATTCCCAGTAGAGATTTTGCATTACCTGACCTGTAAAATGTGTACCTCTGTCTGATTCAATGAGTGTTGGAAAACCCCATCTTGAGAAAACATGGTCCCCCAGTGCTCTGGCAGTAGCCTGTGCAGTATCACATCGAAAGTGGAATACCCTTAACCCATTTTGAAAAAATATCTACAATTAATAGGGCATACCTGAGACCCCCCTTTGATAGTGGAAGTGGGCCTATAAAATCAATTTGGATAGCTTTCCAGGGGCCATCTGCTACTGGTATTCTCTGGAGAATGGGTCTCTGACCTTTAGGACGTGGATTGATTTGAGCACAAATTAAACACTCTTGTACACATTTTAAACAGGTTTCTGCTAAATCTGGCCAATTAAATTTTTGCTTTAAATGGTACTCTTATGCACTTTGGCCAATATACCCAAGAAGAGAATGTGTTTGCTGTGTTGTAGGTCCCTGCAAATGACTTTGGACCACAAAAAACAATTTAGCTTGTGGATCAGTGGGATTGGAGCAACATATTAACCCATTACAAATTGAATAACCATTTGGGAGTGTTAGCTGTTCCTGTAACAGAGGGAAAAGGTTAGGATCTTTAGCTTGTTCTTTTTTCAAATCAGGTACCTCTGAATCTACCATTGTAATCTTTGCTATATGTGCCATTGTATCTTTAGATGCAACACGCTCTCTCCATGCTTCCTGTGTCTCACTGTCATTATCATCTGATTGCCATGGCTCCCCATCTAAAGCTGCCTGTGTGGCTGACATGTCCACATGTGCATTCCCTTGTGAATGTTCATCTGTGAAATGTGTGTGTGCCTTAACTTTAACAATAGCTGACTGCAATGGGTGCTGTGTTCCCCAATCTACTAATTTATTAAGGGCTTGAACATATGACAATGGTTTGCCTGCTGAGTCTACCATTCCCCTTAGATTCCAAATTGATAAGTACTCTGTCAGTGATCTGGTCACATAGGCACTGTCACTGTATATAAAAATGTCTTGTGTGTCAAACCTGTGGCAAGCCATAAAAATGGCTTCTAATTCTGCTCTCTGTGCTGAGAATGATTGTGGTAGCATAAATTTAAGAGCTAATTGTTGAGATTGGATCCAAATAGCAAAACCAGTATTAAAAATCACACCATAGACACAGAGATGTCCAGAATGATCCATAAAGGTGTTACATATAGGGACCATGTCATTCAGGGCCTGAGGTAGTCAGTCCAGTGTTAATTTTGTTTACTAAAACTAGACTAAAATGACTATAAAACTAAACAAATTCTGAAGACTAAAATACGACTAAAACTAAAATGACATTTTAGTCAAAAGTCTATGACTAAAACTAAATCAAAATTACATTTTAGTCAAAAGACTATGACTAAAACTAAATCAAAATTTGCTGACAAAAACATTTTATGCAAGGTGTTAATCAATCCCTATCCAATTACTGATCTTTTGTATAATTTACTAAACTTAATTTTATTAAATTTTAAGCTAAATAAAGACATGTTATATACCACAACAGTTAAATCTGTTAAATATGTATTGCATGTTCAAACCTTAATGCCATAAATAAAATCAGGTTAATAAACCTTTACTCCAGGAGTATATAATGAGTTCTAGAGCAGTGCTAATATCGTTGCCGAAATTTTTTCGAAACTGTGAACAATTAATTGATTCTTCCTATAGAAATAAGAATAACCCACGAGTATCGGTTTAAATTATGCTGTGCCTGTGCTAGCTGCAGAAACTTTTTGTTGTGTTGAGTTACTTGATACTTGTTTTAAAGGGACAGTCAAGGCCAAAAAAAACTTTTATTTTTCAAATAGGGCATGTAATTTTAAACAACTTTCCAATTTACTTTTATCAACAACTTTACATTGTTCTCTTGGTATTCTAGTTGAGAGCAAACCTAGGAAGGCTCATATGATAATTTCTAAGCCCTTGAAGGCCGCCTCTAATCACATGCTTTTGTATTTGCTTTTCACAACAGGGGAGAGTAGTTCAGGTAAACCATATAGATAGCATTGTGATCACGCCCGTGGGTTGTGGCAGACACTGCACTAATTGGCTAAAATGCAAGTCAATAGATAATAACTAAAAGTCATGTGATTAGGGGCGGTCAGGAGATGCTTAGATACAAGATAGTCACAGCAGAAAAAAGTATATTAATATAACAGTGTTGGTTTTGCAAAACTGGGGAATGGGTAATAAAGGGATTATCTATCTTTTTAAACAAGAAAAAATTCTGGTGTTGACTGTCCCTTTAATTATTAACAGAGAACTGTTAAAGTTTTTATATTGGGTAATATATGCAATACAGCCAATACAGTTTACAATTTGTTTTTTTATATTTTAAAGTTTAACAAAGATGTTACATATCACAACGTCTAAATCTGTTTCTGTATTGCATGTTTAAACCTTAATACCATAAATAATAACAGGTGTTATGTTTACTCCTGGAGTATATAATCAGTTTGCAAATTATAGAGAAATGCTTAAATAATGCATTACACTTTAACTAAACCCCTTAGATTTTAGTTGACTAAAATCTACTGGAGATTCAGTCAACTAAAACTAGACTAAAACTAAAACAATTCAGATGATTAAAAAAACGACTAAAACTAAAATGGCATTTTAGTCAAAAGACTAAATTGAAATTTGCCGTCAAAATTAACACTGAGTCAGTCAGAGCAGGATATCAGAGGAGAATTATTTTCATAATTCTTTTCATGATATCCCACTTCCCCTCCCCCCAACAGTCATCACTCTTAAAGCCTCATGTGCTGGGCCATACAGATTAGGTCCAGGCCTAAGCTTTGGGGTGTATTCCTGATCTGTTTTATTTGGGGGCTTAATCTTGTTACTTTTCCCTACCCAATTCTGGTCATAGCTTTCATTTGGAGGTGCAGAGGGATGTACTCTTTCCTGCCTTCCCTCAGTTTCCTTCTGAATTCTCTTTAAAAATCTGCAATCTACTCGTCTGTGCCCATATTTATTGCAGTAATGGTAAGTACCTTTAAATGGACCCTCTGAATATTTTTGCTTTCCTTCATTAGTGGTTACCACAGCAATTATGTGTTGTTCCTTTTCTTTAGAATGTTCTGCCTAGCCTTACCTATAATAGATAACACACCCTCTAGTGTATTCTTTTCCTCAGCCATCATTTGTATGCTAGGGTCCAAGTATGTGAATTTTTTAATTAAATACTGCAACATATCATGAGGTGTCTGTTCTGGTGAAATTCTGTGTGTCAATCTATATAATTGTTCAAATTTAGCTGCAAATACTGTCTAAATCTCTACTCCCTGTGACTAGTTTACAAACTGCTTTTAATCTGTCCCCATCTGAACCCCATTTATCCTCCTTAAACCAATCTGTGTTCAAATTAACTGGGCCTGCAACTGATGATTGTAATCTAGCTGCAATGCTGCCTGGAAGTCAAATCTTTAACATTATACATGCTTCTTTAGGAGAAAGCATGTATTGTTTTATTGCAGACTCAAAATTTGACATCTGCCTTAACCTCATATACTGGAAAGAGAGATTTTAACTTTACCAGTTGTCTCATTACTTTATCTCTATCTTGTTTTTTAATGGTAGTTGATACCAGGGATGATGTTACAGGAGAGGTGGTAGAGAACAGTAAATTTTGCGATTGAGTTAAATTTCTTCCCCTGGATCTTAAACTGGGTGTTAGTGACAAAGTATTTGTTTGGTGTTCTGGATTTAATGTTCTTGACTTAGTTATATGTGGGGTTAGTATGGGAATGTGTGTGCTCTCTGTATTTTGTGTGTGATCAAATCTTTCCTCACTGTGTGGAATAGGCACCCTCCCCCCATCAACATGTAGACTTAGCACCCTTCCCCCATCAACATTTGCCCCATCTTCCTCAGACACAGATGGATTCTCCTTATTCAATACTGCAAAAGGGGTTAAATTTGCAAGCCCCTGTCTCAATGAAGCTATAAGTTGGCCTCTTGCATCATAATTTCCTTCTAAAGTATTAATATATTCGGCATTTACACCACACATATGACAGTTCTTATCCAATGTGTTACAATTGATCTCTGTTAACATGGCTATGGGGGAAGAATGATCAGAGATTGCTCTATTCATTTAACTATATTAGTATTCTCATCAATAACAGGCTCAAATGTGCTACATTCTGCATATTTAACAATTAAATCCATACTCACACTTTGAAGTGTCTTCAGACTGCCAGCAAATCAGATTCACGTCCTGTGCGATATGATTTTCTCTGCGTGCAGTTCGACTGATCCTTAGGTATTCACCTAAATGCCTGTTGGATATAGTCCTGGCCAGGGACCTTATTGCTGAAACGCTCACGCAAAAACAGTATAGCAACAGAAAAACTAGGTTCAATTTTCGTCCAAAAATCACACTTGTATTATAAAAAGAACATGGATTTGCTCCCCCTTTAAACAAGTGTAGTTGGTAAGAGAATTATCACTGACTCGGCTCGCCAATGAAATAAATGAATGATATCTAAGACTCTATATTTATTAGTGTCTGTTTGCTATACCCTTTAGTGATATGCCAATATTCCTCTTAATAATCCCTTATGAATTATTATACCCACTATAAAATATTGTAAGTGTATACATGAGTATAATCTTTATTTTATTATGTTTTCCATGTGTTTTGCAAAACTTTTTTTTAACCCTTAGGGGTCCATTTATCATTGTGCGGACGGACATGATCCGCTATAGCGAACCATGTCCGCCGCACATCAATAAATGCAGACAGCAAATGCTGTCGGCATTTATTATTGCACCAGCAGTTCTTGTGAATACCGTAGGTTTGTGGTCAATTGGCCGCTAGCAGGGGGTGACAATCAACCCGATCATATTCGATTGAGTTGATTTCTGTCCGCCGCTTCAGAGCAGGCGGAGAGGTTATGGAGCTTCATAACTTGTGTTTATGGTAACCCTGAAGGCTCGCCAGAACACAGGGCATCAATCTCTGTTGAGAGCTTGATAAATAGACCCCTTATACTTTACTTCAGGCCTCAGTTCGTGGTAATTCTTCTAGCGTTTGTAATATTTAGCGTGACCCTGCTATCCATTGAAAGTAATTGGTGCGCTAATGCAATGTTGGCTGCACTAAAGCTTCTCTGTTTCATCTGATTTACCATGGACTTGTAATATCAAGTTGAGTGCTACTGTCAGCGTGGTGCAGTGATACTGCTTATCTTATCCCATGCTACCATTAGCGAGTCACTTGTAATCTATCCCTTTATCAGTAAAACGTAACCCTTCAAACTACTAGAAAGTATTAGAGAAGTCTGAAAATACATTTTTCTATGTTATTGATATATGTATTAAGCTTTTTAATACTTGTTTGATACATGTAAAAGAAAAAAAAAATCATATCTTCCAGTCAAATTTACTATTAAAGTCTATCTTCCAGAGTCAAAAATATCCATTGCTGAAGTTCATGCATTTTTGGTACAATGGGGTCATACTAATATGCATATATTGTTGTCTATTCAAAAATAAATTTAAAAAGGAATATTTACATATTGTAACACTCAAGCACCAGACGTGTTTCCTTCCAGGCTGTTGCAGAAGCACTGCTTCTATTTGTTTGAGCTATTTCTTAAAATGTGTGTGTATGCATCATTTCTGCCTGTGTCCTGCATTGTTATTGCTGGAGGATTTGCTGGTTACACTTGCAGACCCTAAGGTGAGCACCTGCATTGTGACTTCCCAGGTAGGCTGATCCAGGTCACAGGCTCAGGTGAAGGACATAACAGGAACTGGGGAGATGGAGCTGCTGTTAACCCTTATGATACTATGGACCTGTAAAGGAGGAAATCAATCAGTAACAGCCAGGCAATTAAACATGTTGTTTGGGGCAATTAAAGATGTTGCTGAGAGCTCTGCCTGCTGTTCTCCCCACAGTTCTCTGAAATCAGTGGCCTCCTATCCATGCCCCCAGACTGCAGGACCTTGTCCCACCCCACCTTAAGCATACTAAACCACACCTATAGCAAATCTATTGTTCTATCCTGACAATAAAGACCCTGTCTTTTAAACATCTCTTACTAGATCCACAGGTTTCTCTGAATCAACTTACGCTCCTTAGTCCTGGATTGCATCTGATAGAAATCAGGAGGTATGACATAAGGCAGTGCATGGTTTTTCCATGTTGTTTGTGTGCTATGGTGTGACAACACGGAAGTGGAATATTTTACATGATTTTCATAGCATAAGAGTAATAGTGCCAAGCTAGCTCTTGGGGAACTGATCATGTCCTTCTTATCAACAGATCCATGTGACTGCTCACTGCACTCAAAGAGGCCCATTTATCAAGCTCCGATTAGAGCTTGAGGGCCTGTGTTTCTGGCGAGTCTTCAGACTCGTCAGAAACAGCAGTTATGAAGCAGCGGTCTAAAGACTGCTGCTCCATAACCCTGTCCGCCTGCTCTGAGCAAGCAGACTAGTGATGTCCAGTTCATGAACGAATCAGTCTTTTGAACTGGTTCTTTTCAGTGAACTGTATGAATCAGTTCACCAGACTGAACTGTTTCGTTTGAAACAGTTAAATTCCTGAGTCTGCAGCAGCACTGGTAATACGATCCTAGAGTGAGTTCTGCTTCTGCTAACTCCTCCTTTGCAATGACTCACACAGCAGAATCAGACATCCTCACTCTAGGATCATATTACCAGTGCTGCTACTGACTCAAGAAGTGAACTGTTTGCAAACGAATCAGTGTACTGATAACTAACTAATTTGCAATGAATCATTTAGATAACAGTACACTGATTCACTAATTTACCCCTAACTGCACCTTAAATTAACCCTTACTCTCCCTTATCATAATTATGCCTCACTATAACTTAACCCTAAGGACCCCTGTTAACCCTAACTGCCCCTAGATTAACCGCAAATAGTGCTGTGGAGCTCTATGATAATAGTTAATATTTATATGTATTATAATACCTTCAAGGTAAATAAAGCTGTTATCACTCATGGATAAACAGTCTTTTGTTAGATAGGCAGATACAACATTGTACATAGAACAGAGTATGCTGTGTGTTGTGTGGGACCCACACAACATGCAGCATACTCAGTTCTATGCACTGTGTTGTAGAGTAAGCAGTTGTCTCCCAGATAGTATATAGAACATCTGTGTAAGAGGGGTCCTATGTATATGAAACAATGTGTGTAAACCTTTACAAAGCAGAGCAGCATATAACAAAATACTAGTCAGTCTCAGGACAGGAGCTGGCATCCCTGCCGAGTCCCCATGCTTCATGCCAGTGGAGGCTCCTCCATTTGTGCATCTCCGCACGTGAACCCACCAGGCAAGAAAGAGAAAAAAAAATTTGTTGAATAAAATATAATTTTTCAAATAGCCCCTATCTGAAAAATTCTATTTTATTTTTAACCCCCAAAATTTTTATGCAGAGTTTTTTAAAACAAACAAACAAATATTGTGTATTGTATGTTCTGTTTTACATTGTAAATCTGCATCTCCGTACGTGCGGTAGAGAGCCCTATGCCTGTCACAGTATTGTATTCACTGTGCAGATGTTGCTCCTCCCAGCTCCATCCTTATAGGGGCTTAATAGCACAGGCTGAACTGTGCGACTAGGACTTTCAGCCTGTGCTCACTGCCTCTGTGATACGCTGCACCAGTGCACATACGTCATGGCCACAAGGCTCCTCCCCCTCAACGGCACGAAAATATCATTGTGGAGATAGCCGTTGAGCGGAGAGGAGGTTATAATACATTACTACGGAGAGGAGAGCTCAGAGATCATCATTGAGGTGAGGAAATATTTATATCCCAGCATTAGCAGTGACTCAGTAAAGCCCAAGTTAAGCTGTTCAGGGCATTGGAAATTTAAAAAATATAAAGAAAAAAATGTGGCTGTGCGCACTCTTTAGACTTTCCCCTACAATTTATTTACTCTAACTTTAGTGAGCCAGGCAGGCACATAGAGGTGTGGCTCAGGGCAGTGGCATCACTGAGGGGCTGAGGACCGCACTGGGTGACACTTTCGGGGGGTAACATCAGGCTGCACCAGTATCAGTGAAAGAATAAGAGCTGCTGCACCGCATAGTTCCTAAGTGCAGTTGTGCCGGTCTGCAGTGTGATTGTGGGACTGGAGGGAGGAAGAGCACTTAGGACAGACTGGGGGAAGTTGTAGAAGTAAGCAGCATGTGCAGTGTGTGCTGTTCTGTGGCTCGTTACTTCCATGAATTCTGAGCAGCACTTACTTTCAAAAGCTGTCCCCTCCTTTCTCTCCCCCTTCTTCCTGCCCAAGCGCGGTTCTGATATTTCTTCCTTCCGTTGAGGCAGTTCAGCCACAGTGACAGAAGAAAAGAGCAATGAAATAAAGCAAGGTAAGAGGGGCAGAGGTCACCAGTAAATAAGGATTTTATTGTTTTTATTGTCAATTGAACAGTTTGTTTTGTGTGTGTGCTGCACTGCAGTTCACAGCAGGGCACAGTCTTTTAACCCCTTTGCACCTAGAGCAGATGGTTTGCTAAATGTTTGTATAGTCTCTGTTCAGGAGACTTTAAATGTGACATAACATAACAGGGGAAAAATATTTCTATTCTTTTTCTCTACTTTCCCTCTTTTTTTCTTGATTCTTCCTCACTTATCTCCCCTTCACTTTCTCACCATCTCCACACTTTATCTCTCCCCCTATCTCTTTTCTCTCCTTCTCCCACTTTCCCCCCTTCACTGTTTATTATATCTCTCCTCTTCCTCCCTCTTGTCCTTTATTCCAATATTGTGGAAGATAACTGCCACCATTATAGCTTAAAATAAAAATATGTTACTTTAAGTGAAGACACAGTGCCATTTTGATAAACAATGGTGAGCTACATCTAACAGCACTCTGACACAAGCTGAATTATTTATAGGTCTCAAACAGGAAAAAATATATTTTATTGCAGCTTTAGTTGATTTAAGTAAAAGGTATACAGGGAGTGCAGAATTATTAGGCAAATGAGTATTTTGACCACATCATCCTCTTTATGCATGTTGTCTTACTCCAAGCTGTATAGGCTCGAAAGCCTACTACCAATTAAGCATATTAGGTGATGTGCATCTCTGTAATGAGAAGGGGTGTGGTCTAATGACATCAACACCCTATATCAGGTGTGCATAATTATTAGGCAACTTCCTTTCCTTTGGCAAAATGGGTCAAAAGAAGGACTTGACAGGCTCAGAAAAGTCAAAAATAGTGAGATATCTTGCAGAGGGATGCAGCACTCTTAAAATTGCAAAGCTTCTGAAGCGTGATCATCGAACAATCAAGCGTTTCATTCAAAATAGTCAACAGGGTCGCAAGAAGCGTGTGGAAAAACCAAGGCGCAAAATAACTGTCCATGAACTGAGAAAAGTCAAGCGTGCAGCTGCCAAGATGCCATTTGCCACCAGTTTGGCAATATTTCAGAGCTGCAACATCACTGGAGTGCCCAAAAGCACAAGGTGTGCAATACTCAGAGACATGGCCAAGGTAAGAAAGGCTGAAAGACGACCACCACTGAACAAGACACACAAGCTGAAACGTCAATACTGGGCCAAGAAATATCTCAAGACTGATTTTTCTAAGGTTTTATGGACTGATGAAATGAAAGTGAGTCTTGATGGGCCAGATGGATGGGCCCGTGGCTGGATTGGTAAAGGGCAGAGAGCTCCAGTCCGACTCAGACGCCAGCAAGGTGGAGGTGGAGTACTGGTTTGGGCTGGTATCATCAAAGATGAGCTTGTGGGGCCTTTTCGGGTTGAGGATGGAGTCAAGCTCAACTCCCAGTCCTACTGCCAGTTTCTGGAATACACCTTCTTCAAGCAGTGGTACAGGAAGAAGTCTGCATCCTTCAAGAAAAACATGATTTTCATGCAGGACAATACTCCATCACACGCGTCCAAGTACTCCACGCGTGGCTGGCAAGAAAGGGTATAAAAGAAGAAAATCTAATGAAATGGCCTCCTTGTTCACCTGATCTGAACCCCATTGAGAACCTGTGGTCCATCATCAAATGTGAGATTTACAAGGAGGGAAAACAGTACACCTCTCTGAACAGTGTCTGGGAGGCTGTGGTTGCTGCTGCACGCAATGTTGATGGTGAACAGATCAAAACACTGACAGAATCCATGGATGGCAGGCTTTTGAGTGTCCTTGCAAAGAAAGGTGGCTATATTGGTCACTGATTTGTTTTTGTTTTGTTTTTGAATGTCAGAAATGTATATTTGTGAATGTTGAGATGTTATATTGGTTTCACTGGTAAAAATAAATAATTGAAATGGGTATATATTTGTTTTTTGTTAAGTTGCCTAATAATTATGCACAGTAATAGTCACCTGCACACACAGATATCCCCCTAAAATAGCTATAACTAAAAACAAACTAAAAACTACTTCCAAAACTATTCAGCTTTGATATTAATGAGTTTTTTGGGTTCATTGAGAACATGGTTGTTGTTCAATAATAAAATGAATCCTCAAAAATACAACTTGCCTAATAATTCTGCACTCCCTGTATATATTACTGGATTAGAACATTGCATTAAAGGGACATTAATATAAGAATTTCACTGACAATTATGTGTTTAAAAAAACTTTGCAATGTATTTTAATTATTTGATTTGCCTATTTTCCTCCAATTTTTCCTGTGTGTCTTTTCCCAACTGCCCTAGAAATCCTAGATTGCAACATTCTACACAGTGATTGCTGGATTGCTGCAGAAGCTCATGTATATCTGCCAATAATACATTGCAGTATTTCTACAGATTATAAAGTTTAGAATTTGTCTCTACTTTGGTTCAAATGGGTGGGGACATTTGAGGGGTGGGGCTTTATCAAAGGGGCGGGGTCTTGCGCACCACCATCTTAAAAATTCACCAGCCGCCACTGCTTCATGCTTGTGTCATTCATCATTGTCTACCTAGCACTCCAGTTACTTGCTTCCAGATATTTCCACCACTTTCTCTGCATAATTTTGCTGCCACATTATGAACTGTAATGCCTTGTGTTGTGTAGTCACTTATTTGAATAAGGGGTTACAAATAAATAAAAGATAATAAACATATTTTTATTATAAAAGTTGAATAATACTTGTGATTTTGTGCTGTGCTGACTATGAGTGCTCACACAGGGTGGTGACTAAGCGGCAATAAGCAAGGAGTTAATAATATACGATTCGTCATTACTTTTTAATGAGCAAGGAGTCCAGGATTCAGGAGTCACACAGTCAGTCAGTGACTCAGGACTCATCTAATGATTCGGAATTGTTCAGCAATCTGTGCCTCTGTATAGAATCTCTGATTCTGCGGCTCTGCCTCTCACCCGCGTCACGTGACCAGTAGGTGAACTGATGAATCGGTTCATGAACCGGTTCAGTTAATCGAACCGTCCGAAATGAACTGATTCATCTAGATGAACCGAACTTCACATCACTAAAGCGGACAGGAATCGCCACAATTCAACTCGATTGAGTATGATCAGGTTGATTGACACCCCCCTGCTGGCCGCCCCCTCTGCAGGGGGCGGCGTTGCACCAGCAGCTCTTGTGAGCTGCTGGTGCAATGCTGAATACGCAGAGCATATTGCTCTCAGCATTCAGCGAGGTCTTGCGGACCTGATCCACACTGTCAGATCAGGTCCGCAAGAGCTTTGTTAAATAGGGCTCAAAGCCTCATCCAACTCTCTTCCTTTCGGTTTCATTAGAGTTTACCAGCAAGGAGAACTTTTATTCTGTGTTTAAGTTTGGATTTGTGTGGACTGCACAGTACCACCAGGTTTTTGAGTAGCTATTCCAACCATATAGATTGTACAATTGCAAGCCCATATTTTGTATTGCATCACAACACATTTTTATATTTTCTATTGCTTTAACATGATTTGTAGCAAGACCCTTGGGTTTTTTCTAGATAACTTTGTTACTGTTGCCTTAAGTGTTATTTTGAAAAAAAAAAATCATATTTGACCATCTACATGTTTTAGAACAGTATGGGAATTTTTAAAAATTAATCTGTTAATAAGCTTTTCTAGAGGATTGGCATATATACCATATATTTTCTGTTCTTGTAATTCCACAAACAAACTTCTGGATGACGGTAAGAGTTTCATTGGAAAATAAGCATAAAGCTTTTATACAGGTCTCTAAGCTATCAACTGTCAATCTAACTAAGCAGATACTGCCTGTAAACTTGTGCAAGTAACTGGTATTTCACCTTGGTCAGATTTTTCCAGTAAAATCCATTATCGCCTAAGCAGTTTCTTTTTTTCATACCTGCAATTAAACCTCTATACTGTACTTTTGAGATGGGAATTTAATTGTTGTAATGCTGTTTTCTCTGAAACAGTAAAATAAGATAAAAAATATATCATCATTTTTATTTGTATCATATGAATTAAAGTGATGGTAAATCCTAGCGTTTGTGAAACGCTAGGATTTACCATTGGAACAAATAAAGGGGACTTTCAGTCATGAAGTATAAAATACTTCATGCTGAAAGCTCCTTTATTTGTTTGCACTATTCGCCGCATTGAGCTGTTGGTAAATCCTAGCGTTTGTGAAACGCTAGGATTTACCATTGGAACAAATAAAGGGGACTTTCAGTCATGAAGTATAAAATACTTCATGCTGAAAGCTCCTTTATTTGTTTGCACTATTCGCCGCATTGAGCTGAGAGGTGACATTTCCACCTCTTAGCAAATAGCTGTGCAGGAAATCCATCGCCAGCCAGCGCCAAGTCGGGTTTCCCACACGGCTATTGGCTAAGAGGTGGAAACGTCACCTCTCAGCCAAATAGCGTTCTGCCGTTGGCTACCTTAGCGGCTCAGTGCAGCGAACACTGCAAACAAATAAAGGAGCTTTCAGCATGAAGTATTTTATACTTTATGACTGAAAGCACCCTTTATTTGTTCCAATGGTAAATCCTAGCGTTTCACAAACACTAGGATTTACCTTCACTTTAATATTATTTGTTGTTTCTTGGGCTGATAAATGATTAATAAAATTGTCATACATTTAAAACAAACCAATGTACAGAATAAAACGATCATATTACTAATTTAAAATAAATTTTTGTTTTAAAACTTTTAATCAGAGTATGGTCCCCCATATAAAAAAAGTGTGAATGGACAATGTACCCAAACAGGGTACAGGGACAGATTTTGGGGCAGCACCCGTAAGTAAATGTTGAAGAAATAAATCTCTTGTGCATCCCCACCACCTGCTCTTGCGTAACAAATTGCACAGGAGCTGGGGTTGTCAATCACCTTAGGTGGACCAATCCTGAGTGATTTAAATCCACCACATCTGGCAGAGAGATTAGGATGTAGCAATCTTAGGACCTCTTACGGTTGCAGGTTTTCTTGCACCTCAATGGATCCAAAGCTTAAATCTCAGCTTTGTTAACAAGGCCCTGTTTATCCCAATTCAGGAGCTCTGCATATTTGATGTACTGCTTTTTATTATTTCCACATGTAATATATTTTCTATTTCTATTAAGGATTTTTGCTTTTGGATACTTTCCCCTTTGATTTGAGAGAAAGTTATATGAATGTCACTTTTCTTGATGACTTTGTTTAAGAATTTGTTTCCCTTCTGTATTTTTAGGAGAACGTGACTATTAATTGACAGGTCAATTTAACAAAGTGTCAAAAAAACAAAAATAAATTGGCATTCTAAACTAATGGTTTTTGTGTAGGCAGACAAACCTATTTTTTAATTTTAATTTTTTTTTGTAAGTTGCATTTTATTGGTCTCAATATGACATTTGTCCACAGAAGAAGATAGTTGAAACATAGTTATTATGTATAACAACACGCTAAGATTAAAACATAACTTTACATATACTGTATGCTCCTCAGGGCTACTATCACAAGGGCTTTCAGTTTAATAGTACATAAAATGGCTCATTCCCAAAATGGTTACAGCTATAACCCTCACCCAAAAAATGCCCCTGATATAACATTGGAGAATCTGTTGGTGGTCTATAAATAAATGATAGTAATATTAATGCTCTAAACACAGTTTTTTTTTAGCATAGTAGACATGTGCGATTCGTTTTGTTCCGAATCTAAAATTCGGACGAATTTGCAAAATTCAGAGATTCAAATCGATTCAAATTTCCGAATCAACCTACCAACGAAACTAAACTAATCCGAATGCAAACAAAAAAGTGAAAAAGGAGCACAAGCAGCGGTACGTTGCACAAAAATAAATTTATTTACAGGTTACAAATACAGCGCCTTGGCGCTCAGAGTGAAGAAAAATAACACGTTTGTCAGACAAACAAAAACAAAGACGTGAGAGGGGATAAACACCCCGGGGTAAATACTGAAAAGAAAGTCAATAAGGCTAGCAACAAGAGAACAGGTATACGCGTTTCAGCTTACAGCCTTACTCATTACCTGGCTAAAACATAGTGAAGTGAACTTAAAAGCAGTAGCTAGTCTTCCCATTGGTAGTTGGGAACACTCCCCTCAATTAATCCTCCAATGGGTATTTATTTACGTAGCTGGTGAGCACCTTGGAAAGCACAGGAATATTAACTAGTGTCAGCACACAGTAAATACATATAGAATTAGAAACAGTTCCTACACATAGTTAGCTACATTGTGTGTGATAATAATCTAACATGTATAAACATTTGTAGTGAGCAAAAATATGTAGGATGGGAGAGAGGAAAGAGAACTCCGGACCCAGCTGGAAGCATTTATGGTGCAAGGAAACCGCTTCATGGTTGCTGAAATAGAAAATACAAATAATATAATATAAAAAAAAAATATAATATAAAAATGGAACAACAGATGTTTGCATCCAGTGACATACTTGTCATATAAATGTTAAGCTGTAGTTAAAAGACCCTAAACATAAAGACTTAACACTAACAATAATAATGGTGCAATTAACCATTAATCAAGGTAAAGTCAAAGTGTGTCTAAATATACATAAGTACTGCTTTCGTATGCATCCCTTACTATAAGGGTCTGTAGGTGGCTTTTGTATAAAGAACCTGGCTTACAATGGGTAGGTTATCCCTGTGGGCATACTAGAGATACCAGATACCTGAGTAATTATACTAAAGTTTTCTAAGTTGTTAAGCTCCTACGCTCAAGGAGTAACATAGTATGGACAGGGTGAACAGAAAGAAAACTTTAGTATAATTACTAATTACTATATTTAGACACACTTTGACTTTACCTTGATTAATGGTTAATTGCACCATTATTATTGTTAGTGTTAAGTCTTTATGTTTAGGGTCTTTTAACTACAGCTTAACATTTATATGACAAGTATGTCACTGGATGCAAACATCTGTTGTTCCATTTTTATATTATATTTTTTTTATATTATATTATTTGTATTTTCTATTTCAGCAACCATGAAGCGGTTTCCTTGCACCATAAATGCTTCCAGCTGGGTCCGGAGTTCTCTTTCCTCTCTCCCATCCTACATATTTTTGCTCACTACAAATGTTTATACATGTTAGATTATTATCACACACAATGTAGCTAACTATGTGTAGGAACTGTTTCTAATTCTATATGTATTTACTGTGTGCTGACACTAGTTAATATTCCTGTGCTTTCCAAGGTGCTCACCAGCTACGTAAATAAATACCCATTGGAGGATTATTGAGGGGAGTGTTCCCAACTACCAATGGGAAGACTAGCTACTGCTTTTAAGTTCACTTCACTATGTTTTAGCCAGGTAATGAGTAAGGCTGTAAGCTGAAACGCGTATACCTGTTCTCTTGTTGCTAGTCTTATTGACTTTCTTTTCAGTATTTACCCCGGGGTGTTTATCCCCTCTCACGTCTTTGTTTTTGTTTGTCTGACAAACGTGTTATTTTTCTTCACTCTGAGCGCCAAGGCGCTGTATTTGTAACCTGTAAATAAATTTATTTTTGTGCAACGTACCGCTGCTTGTGCTCCTTTTTCACTTTTTTGTTTACATTGACCGGCCTCTAGTGCAGCACAGCAGCTAGGTATTGCACTATAACCCTGACCGCATTATTACATCCGTCACCTGGGACGCTAACGGAAGGAGGAGTTACCCACCGCAGCCATCAGAGCTCACTCAGGATTACCGCAGGAGCTGGATACAAGCTGAACTAGACGTTCCAAACATAGGAAGGAGAACGGACACATTGCCGCAACGGACTGTCGTTCAGGATCCAGCAGCACACAGGTATGAGGTGTGGACTCTTGGCTTATACTGCTTTACTAGATATCTAGTGTATTTACAGTTTCACTTCAATACATGTGCATTCAGCGGTGGAATACAAGCCTCACCGGTCCAAGTCTGGGGCAGGGAAACCTCACAGGACCTGGTTATATAATCTTGTCAATATTCAAACACTGAATGTATTGTGAATTGGGAGCTAGCTGATCAACACACTGCTCTCAAGTTGATTGACATACACAACCGTGGTTACTCTCCAATTAACTTTCTTTCCCTTGTTTGCTGCTTATTTAATCCGAATGCATTTGTAACAAATAAATCTGAATTAGTTTGGATGTATTCCAATGCATTCAAATGGCCATGGACTAATCACAATTCAGTATAACAATTACATTTAGTGAGATAGAACAGTGAAATAATTCAGTTTGTGTAACTTGGATCCATCTGAATCAACATAACACATTCCGAACTTCCAAATTTACAAAATGATATTGGGATATTCCAACTTCAGCTTTTTTACGTACTTTGGGATAGAGCTCATTCAAAAATTTCACCTTGTAACACATGCGCTACCCGACTCACACAAAAAAACTTACTTCTTTTGAGAGAAAAAAAAAAGTACAAAAACAAACAAACAAATAAACAACACAAGTTACACTGTTTTCCTTATAAGGTGAGGATGTAAACAATACAAATTAATCCTAATAACATTGAAAGAGCATCACAATCTTTATAAAGGTAGACAGTGAAAACGGCTACAGCCATGTAAATTATAACTTCCTGTAGTTTGTCACTTTACTTTGCGATGGATGCTTATAACGACCAAAAACACAAGATTTTGTATAATATGAATGCTATAGTTATCATGTTACTTAAAAGTTATTCTGTCCTTTGGGCTATATAGAATTACAGTATTCTTCCCATAGAAAATGTATATTAAAAAAAACATCCAATCTATTCGTTATAGCATAATGATGTCTTTCCATTAACAAAGTATAAGTAACTAAGGAGCGCCATTCTCTGATTGAGGGGATCTCTGTAGTTTTCCATTTCCTAGGTATCAGTCTCCTCGTGCAATTAAGCATAAGAATCAGTAGTTTTTGTCTTAGTTTACATTTAATTCTGGGTATATTATTGAATAAGAACACGGTGGGTTCTAGGGGGATTTCAGTGTTAATAGCTTGTTTAATTGCAAACTGTATTTCTCTCCAAAAATGGCTAATATACGGGCAAGTCCACCATATATGTTGAAAGTCACCCTCTCCTCTGCATGCCCTCCAGCATTTATTATCTTTAAGCTTAAACATAGCAGCTAGTTTAAGTGGGGTGTAGTACCATCTGTACAATAGTTTTAGATTTGATTCTAGCTGGGCAATGGATAGTGTATGTGTGCACATGTTATTGAACATTTTTGCCAATTGATTGGAGGATAAGATTGTTTGAAAGTCATCTGTCCATTTAGTAGTGTAAGACGGGAGATTCCTAGAGTGATATTCTAATATTAATTTATATATCAAGGAGAGTGAACCTTTTGAATACGAGTCGGATTTACATACAGACTCAAAGGGGGTTAAAGGTCTATGGAAATGTGTATGTTTGGGGTGGGTAGTGAGATAATGATTAATTTGAAAGTACTTAAACCATGGGGTGAAAAAACTTCCAAATGTCTCCTGCAGCTCGTGTTTAGGTTTAAGGGATTTACTATCCATGGCCATGTAACATGGTATGACGTCTTGCAAAGATAAGTCCCTTACATATTGAGTAGAAAATGGTAACTGTGTTTCTGAATTGTGTTTCAGCTGTGTTAAGGGGGACGGTATATCAGAGATCGTAGGAAAGCTACCAAGACAATTGTCCCATACTTTAAAAGTTAGTTTAGTGATTTCTGAGGTCGAACCATGTAAAGTCCTGTGTATATGTGGTAACCAGCAGCTTGCACCTAACTGTGTGTTTTGCGCTAGGTCATGGTCTAATCTTACCCATTCCTTATTATTACAGTGTTTACACCAATCTATAACCTGTGTAAGAGTGCTTGCTATGAAATAATAGTATAGGTTTGGCATTCCCAATCCTCCTTTAAATTTAGATCTATATATAATTGCTTTAGCAATTCTCGGGCGTTTATTATTCCATAAGTAGTTATTTAATATATTTTGGAGGTTATTAAAGAAGGGTTTAGATAGTTTAATTGGAATGGTTTGAAATATATATATATAGAATTTTTGGTAGAATGGATATTTTTATGGCATTCAATCTACCCAACCAGGATAAAGTTTTGTTGTGCCAGGATTGTAGTTCTTGTTGTATCTTTTCATTAGGGGGACATAGTTGGCATTGTACATTTGCTGAGGGTCCTTTGTAACTTGGATCCCCAGATACTTTAGGGAATTTTTCTGGAGTTTATAATGAAAGGTTGACTGTATGTGCTTAAGCGTAGAAATGCGGACCTCTATTCCCATAAATTCCGATTTTGAAGCGTTAATTTTAAAATTTGAGAACCTGCCATAAATTTTGAATTCAGAGTGTAATTCGGGTAGCGAGGTAAACGGATTAGTAATAGTCAAGAAGACATCGCCCGCATATAGAGAAACTTTATAATCCTTCTCGCGAACTGGTAAGCCTGTTATTTTTTGGTTATTTCTAATTCTAGCAGCTAAGGCCTCCATAGCTAAGGAAAATAGCAATGGGGACAGTGGGCACCCTTGCCTAGTGCCGTTGTGTATAGAGAAGGTTGGTGATAGTGAGCTATTCAACCTAATTTTCGCATTTGGGGAGCTCTACAGAGACATTATTTTCAGTACAAAGGCGTCTGGGAAACCAAATTTAATCAAAAGCAGTTCTAAGAACTTCCAATTTAAGCGATCAAAAGCTTTCTCCGCGTCCATGGACGAGAAGATAGTGGGAGTTTTTGTTTTGACAGCATAATCTATTAGTGTTTGTATTTTAATAGTATTGTCCCTGGCTTCTCTATATGGGGTAAAACCTACTTGGTTGTAATGTACCAGCTGGGGGAGTAATTTATTTAAATGCCCTGCTATTATCTTTGCGTAAATTTTCGTGTCAACATTAAGTAATGAAATAGGACGAAAATGTGAATGTGTATCCTGAGATTTCCCCGGTTTCGGTAACACTACAATGTGGGCTGCCAACATTGAGGGAGAGAATTGGGTAGTGGTGGATATGTTGTTAAATAAGGTATGTAAGATAGGGACAAGGATCAAGGCAAATGTTTGGTAGTATTTGGCAGAAAAGCCATCTGGGCCTGGGCTTTTGTCTGGTGACAAATCCTTTACCGCTGCCAGGATTTCATTTGTGGATATTGGTGATTCTAGTGCTTCCCTTTGTTCAGGGGATAGTGAAGGTAGTTCACATGTGTCTAAGTAGTTATGAATTAGAGTTGCAGTGTCTGTGCCTGCTGATGAGTCCGTATCATGTAAATTGTATAAGTTGGAGTAATAGTCATGAAACTGGTCAAGAATCTCGGGGGTTGTGCATGCTACAGTATTCTGTGTAGTTTTAAGTTTCTGAATGAACGATTTTAATCTTGTTCTTTTAAGGGCTCTAGCCAGCATCTTCCCGGCTTCATTAGTTTCTTGATAATATTTTTGTTTTAGCTTGAGGGAAATTTTTTGGTGTTCCAGTGCAAGAAAGATTTCTAACTGATCTCTAATTTTGCCAATATCCTGTAGAATATTCATATTTTGGGGGTCATGTTTGTGTAAATATTCCAAATTTGCTAGATCGGAGGTTAGTTTCGAGTAGTGTTTTCTAGAAGATTTTTGGAGTTGGGCCTTATACTTTATAAACTCCCCCCGGAGGGTACATTTATGTGCTTCCCAGTCAACAAATGGATCTTTTACTGAGTTATTGTTAATTTGGATGTATTTTGCTATCGCTTTAGATAAGTGTTCTAGAAAAGGTTGGTGAGTCAGTAGCAAATTATTGAGTCTCCAAATATAAGGATTAGTAGGCGTATTTGGCCATGCTATCTGTATAGTGACCGCTAAGTGGTCAGACCAGGAAATAGGTGTGATAGAGGAGTTTCTTGTTAAGGCTAGTCCTGGTTGGTCGGTTAATATGTAGTCTAATCTGCTGTAGGATTGTGAGGGGTGTGAATAAAAAGTGTAGTCTTTTGCAGTAGGGTGAGTGAATCGCCAAATGTCATACATGTTATAATCTCTCAGTGTCTTCCATAAGTAAGACAGAGTGCGTTTTGAGGTTCTAATTTGGGGGTCAGAAGAGTCCAACTCAGGCTGAAAGGGAAAATTTAAATCTCCACCCAGAAATATTGGACCTTTAGAAATGTCAAGTAGTTTTCTGAACATGGTCTTAAAGAAATGCAGGTGGCGAATATTAGGAGCATAAACATTAATCAGTGTAACTGGCTTACCATACAGTAACCCCGCTATTCCCAGAAATTTGCCCTCACTATCTTTAGCTATCTGTAGGACTGAGAAAGGAATATGTTTACGTATTAGGATGCTAACTCCGCAGTGTTTAGTTGGCGCAGTATTATGGAAATGTTGTGTGTAGTGTTTACCGAAGTACTTAGGGATCTGTAATTTTTTGAAGTGTGTCTCCTGCAGGAAAAGAATATCAGCCTTTCTCTTATGTAGGTCTGAAAGTGATTTTGACCTTTTACAAGGTGAAAGAAAACCTTTAACATTTTGAGATAGAATTGTGAGAGGAAATATTTTCTGTGTAGAGGCCATTATGTCATTACATAAATAGTATCAATTTTGGGCGCATTTGTTGTAGATTGCATATATGAAACATGGGAATATATTATTCTAGATAATAATCCTATAGTATCATAAAACAGTTGTGTTTGTGGTAACCTGTGCTTAACAACATAACTCGAAGAATCAAAAGAATAACAAAAAATTTCAAATCCTGATACAGTCAGCCAAAGGGTTGTATTTGAAAACCATATGTAAGCCATTAATGAAGGTATTGTGACAACCTTTACACCAATGAAAAGAAGAGGCAAAGAACAAAATTAAGAAGGGGATACAAATGTAAGCCTATCTTATAAACTATGTAGGCAATTGGTGAGAGATAGTGAAGAGTATTATAACTGAGAGCAAAGTACATGCAGAAACACATTTACATTAAACATACAACATAACTAAAACGTTCATAATAAACATGACTTCTATTAGGTGGATTGAGGCTGATCCCAGAGTTCACAGAATGTTTCTATAAACATCACTGTATGTCCTTTTAGCCTAGATTGACTGTTTACATACATATACTTATACTCACGCATGGGAAGTTCATAGTAGTTATTAATTCCTTCAGGCAGGAGTCCTGATGACTATAGAAGAGTGTAGGGATCAGGCCACTGACAAATAACAACTTTAGCGGTATTTAAACCGAGAAGAGTAAGAGGGGGAGAAAAACTTGCTTCCATAGGTGGTTATAGTCCAGCTTCCAGGTTGCGTGCAGAAGAAGGACGCTTTTGTGGTTTAGCTGGTGTAAGAGACCAGTTGTTACGGCTTCGTTGTTGAGTGTTAGATGGAGGTCCCGAAGAGGAAGCGTTGCTCATATCCGGAGGGTCTATATTCAGGATTTCACAGAATTTCACTGCATCTGTTATAGCGTCACAAATGACTCTTCTATCTTCATGAATGACTAAAAGATGTGTGGGGAAACCCCATATGTATGAGATGCGTTTATTATGTAGAATTTGAGTTAGAGGAGCAAATTCCTTGCGTTTTTGTAAGGTTCTTTGTGAAAGATCTGCATAAAATTGTAACACCGTTCCTCTAAACCTAATTGGCTGATTTTTTCGCGAAAGGTTAAGGAGTTCTTCCTTATCCCTATAATTTTTTAATTTAATGATGATATCCCTGGGAGGGGCAGAATCTGGAGGTCTAGCTCTGAGAGCTCTATGTGCCCTATACCATGGGATCTCCTCTTTTGAAGCGTTCCCTCTAAGGTGATTAAATAGAGCAGGGAGAAACATGGGTAAATCCTTAGGAAGGACTGATTTGGGTATCCCCCTAATCCTTAGGTTCTTGCTCCTGCTCCTATTCTCTAAATCCTCGATTCTGGAGTGGAGATTTTCAATAGTGGAGGCAAAAGTTTCCACTTGGGATTGTAATCCTTCTATATCTTCTCTGAATGAGTTATTGTTGTCTTCCAGCGCCTCCACCCTGAAACCTATAGCATTGATGTCCTGCTTTAGGTCAGCACGTTCTTCACGAACACAAGCATGTACAATGTCCACCATATCCTGCTTAGATGGTAAAGTGGACAATATGGTCAAGGGTATTTGTACTACATTCAGTGATTGTGTGGACAGGTGCGACACCTGAACCTGTGGGGAGGACATCTCTGACGAAGAGGTTTGAGATACAGATATATTGGCACCCTCAGATGGGTTAAAGTATGAAGCCACCGAGGAGTTCTTGATTACTGATGGTTTAGATAATCTGTCCGTCCTGGCGGTTCTCTTGGATGCCATTTGTTAAAAGCAGTTTCTTTATAGTGTTTAACTCTTTAATTAAAACAGAAACAGTGCCTTTGTGGGTTGCAAAAGTTTTGACCGCCTGATCCCAGCCAATGCTAAATTAGGATATTGCCACACAGCGTTAATAGGCCTTATTCCATAAAGTATAGTTACTTATTAAGTGGATTCTTTACTGATATGAGGTAGACATATAAAGTTTGGCTGTCTGAGCATCTTTGTTCTGGCTGTTATATCTCTTTAACCATCAGGCATGAACCCTTTTACAGGCCTAGGAGGTTTTCTGTAGCCAGTGGAAAAAGCACTCTAATTAATGCTTATAAATGTCTGTTTTATAGTGATGCCTGTTCCGCTGTGTTTTAGAAGACACTTTAATATCTCTGGACAGGGAGACCAAATTAACAAAGATGGTGACAGTGTTTTTTATAGATGCCCACGTCTCTAAGGGTGAAATGTCCCGTTTTATATTATAACGCAGAATCCGTGTGTGCTAGACGGTCTCTTACCCTGCAATAAGTCATCCGACTGTAGGAGAAGGCACTCTGCTCCGCTCTTGTAATATCCAGGGCTGAGTCAGAGAAGTTATATGTTTGCTGATAGCTCTGTCATTGCGGCCTTGTTCCTCCTCACGCAATGATAGTTGTAGCGTTTCGGCGAGCGGTTCACAGGACCCAAATGACACCTGCCCAGGATGTGCTAGTGTAGAGCGGGCTTCCGATGCCCTGTTAGCAATAAAAAGCCCAGATGTGATGGCAATTATGCCTTTAAATGATGTAGGCTTACTCGGAGCTCAGAATTTATCTTAACCGCTACCGGCTCCGCCCCCCCCCCAAAAAAAACAACTTACTTCTAGTGGAGTAAATAGCGCTCTACTCGTAATCTAGTGCTTAATCAGCTAAAGAAAAAAAATTGCCGCACATAATGCATCAGCAAAACTAGCTAAGGTTAAAGACGCATACCATGGTTTAAGTAGATTCTGCATGGACAAAAATATAAATAAAATAAAAAACATATTTTCAGTAATTTTACTAGAAAAAAATATATTTTCACACTCCCTGCTGTGCTGTAACAACATCAAATATAGTTGCAGGGTTATGAAAGGGTTTATTTTCAAATGAAAAATCTGCAACATAAATAAATAAATAAAACAAATAAATGAATAATGTATATAGCATTTTTATTTGAAGTTATGCAGAATAAAGTATATATTAAATCTATATTGAAACAAGCAAACATTTATGATTCTTTATTTTAAGGAAGCAAAACATTTTAAGTAGCACAAATTTACACTTTATTGTTAAACAGGAAATCTATTACTTATCACAAGACTTGTACACAATACATCTATACAAAATGTTTTCTAACAATAATTAATTTCTAGATTGTACCAGGAACCATGTGTCTCAGTTGTAGTTTAGATTTATTCATTTGTTTCTTAATACATTTAAATAACAGAGTTTCTGTTGGGAAATGTAAAGGTGTTAATCATTTTATTTATTTATGTATACACAGATACACAGCAACTGATATATGCTTTCAGTTTTGTATTAAATCTATGGTCCTAGCTAAATAAAGTAAAATCTGCGACTGTAGCATTTTCCTCATAGAATGACCTTAAGATCAGTACATGCAATTTTCTCACTGTAAGGAATATACCACATCCTATGAATTCTGCTTTGCTTATCTAGCAATCGTCAATAATGCATGATAATTCCAAATTGATATATATTGATGTTGTACAATGAGAAATTTATCTTTACCAAAGCGATCTTCCAACCTCTCCAGATTATTGTTTTGAGTGCATGGTCACTGTCCAAACAGTAAACACCATTGCTTTCAGTAAACTGATTGATTGCAAGCTGCTGGTTCAATTATACAATTGGCTGCAATTTATCCAGTTGTAAAATAAAATTAAAAAAAACATCTTTTTAAAGTTGTCTAAATTATTTGGATTTTTTTGTCAACAATTTTAAATTGAAATTTTCATTCATACATTTTTAAAGATATTTTTTTTAAATAAAAGAAAAGAAATAACATGACTATTTGTAAATTTTTAAAAACAAAATTAGAGAAAATGATATCATATCATATCAGTATAGTGTTTAAATTGTTTTTACAAAAACAGTGGATTTTGTTTTTCTTCCTAAATAAACCTATACACTATGGGCTAGATTACAAGTGTCTAACTATTGTTAGCTCAGGACGCAATGAACAATATTGCGATGGCGCAAACTAGCACGCATATTACAAGTTGAAACTAAAGTGGGGCGCTCGAGTGCAAAAAAAACGTGAACATGAATTCGATATCCAAATTCCTGAAGTTAGTGCTCTTTTTCCTTTCTACCTAACCCACCCATGAGAGTTCACAGAATGACTGCGTTAGGCTCCAAAAAGGGAGCGTACAGGCATATTTACCGCCACTGCAACTCTCGATACCAGAGTTGCTTACGGACGCGGCCAGCTTCAAAAACGTGCTCGTGCACGATTCCCCCATAGAAAACAATGGGGCTGTTTGAGCTGAAAAAAAAACCTAACACCTGCAAAAAAGCCGTGTTCAGCTCCTAACGCAGCCCCATTGTTTGCTATGGGGAAACACTTCCTACGTCAGCACATAACATCCTAACATGAACCCCGAGTCTAAACACCCCTAACCTTACACTTATTAACCCCTATTCTGCCGCCCCCGCTATCGCAGACCCCTGCATATTATTATTAACCCCTAATCTGCCGCTCCGTAAACCGCTGCTACTTACATTATCCCTATGTACCCCTAATCTGCTGTCCCTAACACCGCCGACCCCTATATTATATTTATTAACCCCTAATCTGCCCCCCACAACATCGCCTCCCCCTAACTACACTTATTAACCCCTAATCTGCCGAGCGGACCGCACCGCTATTATAATAAAGTTATTAACCCCTAATCCACCTCACTAACCCTATAATAAATAGTATTAACCCCTAATCTGCCCTCCCTAACATCGCCGACATCTAACTTCAAACAATAACCCCTAATCTGCCGACTGGAGCTCACTACTATTCAAATAAATGTATTAACCCCTAAAGCTAAGTCTAACCCTAACACTAACACCCCCCTAAGTTAAATATAATTTACATCTAAAGAAATTAATTAACTCTTATTAAATAAATTATTCCTATTTAAATCTAAATACTTACCTGTAAAATAAACCCTAATATAGCTACAACATAAATTATAATTACATTGTAGCAATTTTAGGATTAATATTTATTTTACAGGCAACTTTGTATTTATTTTAACCAGGTACAATAGCTATTAAATAGTTAAGAACTATTTAATAGCTAAAATAGTTAAAATAATTACAAAATTAACTGTAAAATAAATCCTAACCTAAGTTACAATTAAACCTAACACTACACTATCAATAAATTAATTAAATAAAATACCAACAATTATCTACAATTAAACCTAACACTACACTATCAATAAATTATTTAAATACAATATCTACAAATAAATACAATGAAATAAACTAACTAAAGTACAAAAAATAAAAAAGAACTAAGTTACAAAAAATAAAAAAATATTTACAAACATTAGAAAAATATTACAACAATTTTAAACTAATTACACCTACTCTAAGCCCCCTATTAAAATAACAAAGCCCCCCAAAATAAAAAAAATGCCCTACCCTATTCTAAATTAAAAAAGTTCAAAGCTCTTTTACCTTACCAGCCCTGAACAGGACCCTTTGCGGGGCATGCCCCAAGAAATTCAGCTCTTTTGCCTGTAAAAAAACACATACAATACCCCCCCCAACATTACAACCCACCACCCACATACCCCTAATCTAACCCAAACCCCCTTAAATAAACCTAACACTAAGCCCCTGAAGATCTTCCTACCTTATCTTCACCATACCAGGTTCACCGATCGGTCCTCGGAAGTGTTGATCCAAGCCCAAGCGGGGGGCTGAAGAGTGACGTCCATCCTCGGGCTGAAGTCTGGATCCAAGCGGTGGCTGAAGAAATCCATCATCGGGCTGAAGTCGGAAGTCCATCATCGGGATGAAGTCTTCTATCAAGCCGCATCTTCAATCTTCTTTCTTCTGGAGCGGAGCGGAACCATCTTCTTCCAAGCCGACGCGGAACATCCTCTTCAACCGACGACTAGACGACGAATGACGGTTCCTTTAAATAACGTCATCCAAGATGGCCTCCCTCGAATTCCGATTGGCTGATAGGATTCTATCAGCCAATCGGAATTAAGGTAGGAATATTCTGATTGGCTGATGGAATCAGCCAATCAGAATCAAGTTCAATCCGATTGGCTGATCCAATCAGCCAATCAGATTGAGCTCGCATTCTATTGGCTGTTCCGATCAGCCAATAGAATGCGAGCTCAATCTGATTTGCTGATTGGATCAGCCAATCGGATTGAACTTGATTCTGATTGGCTGATTCCATCAGCCAATCAGAATATTCCTACCTTAATTCTGATTGGCTGATAGAATCCTATCAGCCAATCGGAATTCAAGGGAAGCCATCTTGGATGACGTCATTTAAAGGAACCGTCATTCGTCGTCTAGTCGTCGGTTGAAGAGGATGTTCCGCGTCGGCTTGGAAGAAGATGGTTCCGCTCCGCTCCAGAAGAAAGAAGATTGAAGATGCGGCTTGATAGAAGACTTCATCCCGATGATGGACTTCCGACTTCAGCCTGATGATGGATTTCCTCAGCCGCCGCTTGGATCCAGACTTCAGCCCGAGGATGGACGTCACTCGTCAGCCCCCCGCTTGGGCTTGGATCAACACTTCTGAGGACCGATCGGTGAACCTGGTATGGTGAAGATAAGGTAGGAAGATCTTCAGGGGCTTAGTGTTAGGTTTATTTAAGGGGGTTTTTGGTTAGATTAGGGGTATGTGGGTGGTGGGTTGTAATGTTGGGGGGGGGTATTGTATGTGTTTTTTTTACAGGCAAAAGAGCTGAATTTCTTGGGGCATGCCCCGGAAAGGGCCCTGTTCAGGGCTGGTAAGGTAAAAGAGCTTTAAACTTTTTTAATTTAGAATAGGATAGGGCATTTTTTATTTTGGGGGGCTTTGTTATTTTATTAGGGGGCTTAGAGTAGGTGTAATTAGTTTAAAATTGTTGTAATATTTTTCTAATGTTTGTAAATATTTTTTTATTTTTTGTAACTTAGTTCTTTTTTATTTTTTGTACTTTAGTTAGTTTATTTCATTGTAGTTATTTGTAGATATTTTATTTAAATAATTTATTGATAGTGTAGTGTTAGGTTTAATTGTAGATAATTGTAGGTATTGTATTTAATTAATTTATTGATAGTGTAGTGTTAGGTTTAATTGTAGATAATTGTAGGTAGTTTATTTAATTAATTTATTGATAGTGTAGTGTTAGGTTTAATTGTAACTTAGGTTAGGATTTATTTTACAGGTAATTTTGTAATTATTTTAACTATTTTAGCTATTAAATAGTTTTTAACTATTTAATAGCTATTGTACCCGGTTAAAATAAATACAAAGTTGCCTGTAAAATAAATATTAATCCTAAAATAGCTATAATATAATTATAATTTATGTTGTAGCTAGATTAGGGTTTATTTTACAGGTAAGTATTTAGCTTTAAATAGGAATTATTTATTTAATAAGAGTTAATTTATTTCGTTAGAATAAAATTATATTTAACTTAGGGGGTGTTAGGGTTAGGGTTAAAATTAGCTTTAGGGGTTAAAAAATTTATTAGAGTAGCGGTTAGCTCCGATCGGCAGATTAGGGGTTAATAATTGAAGTTAGGTGTCGGCAACGTTAGGGAGGGCAGATTAGGGGTTAATACTATTTATTATAGGGTTATTGAGGCGGGAGTGAGGCGGATTAGGGGTTAATAACTTTATTATAGTAGCGGTGAGATCCGCTCGGCAGATTAGGGGTTAATAAGTGTAGGCAGGTGGAGGCGACGTTGAGGGATGCAGGTTAGGGGTTAATAAATATAATATAGGGGTCGGCGATGTTAGGGGCAGCAGATTAGGGGTACATAAGGATAACGTAAGTAGCGGCGCTTTGCGGTAGGCAGATTAGGGGTTAATTATTGTAGGTAGCTGGCAACGACGTTGTGGGGGGCAGGTTAGGGGTTAATAAATATAATATAGGGGTCGGCGGTGTTAGGGGCAGCAGATTAGGGGTACATAAGTATAATGTAGGTGGCGGTCGGCAGATTAGGGGTTAAAAAAATTTAATCGAGTGGCGGCGATGTGGGG
Organism: Bombina bombina; assembly: GCF_027579735.1. Taxonomy (NCBI): domain Eukaryota; kingdom Metazoa; phylum Chordata; class Amphibia; order Anura; family Bombinatoridae; genus Bombina; species Bombina bombina. The sequence goes on along the minus strand of NC_069505.1, from coordinate 304,577,400 downwards.
GGACCTCGGTTTAGGGGTACATAGGTAGTTTATGGGTGTTAGTGTACTTTAGAGTACAGTAGTTAGGAGCTTTATAAACCGGCGTTAGCCCAGAAAGCTCTTAACTACTGACTTTTTTCTGCGGCTGGAGTTTTGTCGTTAGATTTCTAACGCTCACTTCAGCCACGACTCTAAATACCGGAGTTAGAAAGATCCCATTGAAAAGATAGGATACGCAATTGACGTAAGGGGATCTGCGGTATGGTAAAGTTGCAGCTGAAAAGCGAGCATTAGACCCTTTCCTGACTGACTCCAAATACCGGCGGTAGCCTAAAACCAGCGTTAGGAGCCTCTAACGCTGGTTTTCACGGCTACCGCCAAACTCTAAATCTAGGCCTTAGTGTGCGAGCGAAAAGGTCTATTAGCGCACCACTTGTAATGTGGCCCTATGGCTTTTAAATAGGCCTTTGCATTTAGCAACTTAAAGGGACATGAAACCTAACATGTTTCTTTCATGATTCAGATATAGAATACAATTTGAAACAACATTCCAGTTTACTTCTATTATCTAATTTGCTTCATTTTTTAGGAATCCTTTGTTGAAGAAATATCAATGCATATGGGTGTGCCAATCACACGAGACATCTATGTTCAACCACCAATCAGCAGCTACTGAGCCTATCTAGATATGCTTTTCGGCAAAGAATATCAAGAGAATTAAGCAAATTAGATAATAGAAGTAAATTGGAAAGTTTTTTAAAATTGTATGCTCCTTCTAAGTCATAAAAGAAAGTCATGAAAGAAAAAAAATGGGTTTCATGTCACTTTAATGAAATGCCGGCCCATTTTTGATGAACAACCTGGGTTGTTCTTGCTGATTCGTGGATTAATTCACCCACCAATAAATAAGTGCTGTCCAGAGGCTGAACCAAAAATCGTCTGGCTCCTTAGCTTAGATGCCTTTTTTTTAAATAAAGATAGCAAGAGAACAAAGAGAAATTGATAATAGGAGTAAATTCGAAAGTTCCTTAAAATTGCATGCTCTATCTGAATCATGAAAGAAAAAATTTGGGTTCAGTATCCCTTTAGTTAGATGACAGCTTCATTAGACGGAACTGGATTTGAACAGATCTTAGTGTGTTGCACTTTTACAAGAAGGAATCTAGCTCCAAAAATATCAAGCCGCTAGCAGTCGCCATATTACACACACATATATATATATATATATATATATATATATATATATATATACACCTTTGAGCCCTTCACTGTCAAAAACCTTGAAATAAACCTTATCCATTTTATACCCTTTTTATACATTTATTTTAATAATACATTTATATTTTATATTAGATATATAGATTAGATAATCTCTTGTATTTATATATATATATATACTGTATATATATATATATATATATATATATATATATATATATATATAAGTGTTATACTTTATTTTAATATATTTTCCATGTGTTTTATGATACTTTTATTGTAGCCCAACCCTTTACTTTGGGTCTCAAGTCATGCTAACGTTTTTAGCATTGCTATGTGTCAACTGCAATCCGTAACTTTCAATTTGTAAAAGGAGCTATGTTTAGCACGGCAGCGATATCCATTAAAAGTATACGGCATGCTAAAGAGATGTCGGCCGAGCCAAACATTCTCTGGTAATTCTTCTTTACCATAGACTTGTAGTACCAAATTGTGCACAAATCCTATTGTGGTTAGAAATATTGATAGTGGCCACTTTCCTCTCAATACCTTTCTGCATTAGATGAGAGCCATAAATTCTCCTCCACAGCAATAAATATTGTATTTTTGCATTACCTTACTTTTAATTTCTGCCTAAAATAAATGTTCATAAATATTGGGATGCTGGATAGATCAGCAGAGGTTTCATATCACAGCCTGCTCCCTACTTGATGGGGTCATGTTGCCTGACTGGACCCCTTCCTGTTTGCCTGGTCGCTGTGTATATAAAGAGATTCCAGAAGCAGAACTGTGGCAGCACATCAAAGCTTGAGAAAGGAGGAGTCCCTCTGAAACGCGTTGCTCAATTAACTTTGAATCTCAGAAGCACCTGTAACAGCATGGCTAGCCCGGAAAATGTTTGGCAGCGGTGCAACACCGGAGGAAGTTGCAGTCTCTAACCTAAGGCCACATTATCCTTTAAGACACACACAATAATGACTGTGTGGGAATATCCAGAAGTTGTCTGTATTGCCAAAGAGGGGCGGCTAAGAGTGTGATACTGCACCTACTATATTAGTTCACCCTCAGAATTGTCTTGTATTGTTTAAAGCAGGTCTTCCTAGGATTATATTATTGTTTTATTTATATTTTCCCTATAGACCAGCGTTTTTTAACTTTATTTTTACTATTAGCACATCAAAGCTTTACAGTATGTGAGCTGAATGAGTTTTCCCTGCAAAAATAGTAGTAGAACTACTACCAAGCATTCCTACTTGACTTGACCCCTTCATATATAACTGTAATACAACTGACATTTTCAATATAATAAAAAAAATTGTAAAAGTATAAACAGAGCAAAAAGCCTCCTGGGAATACATGCTTTTTTTTAATGAATCAATTTCCAGTGAATTTGGTGACGATGCAGCTAATACACCCTATGTGACAACACTGGACATTCATATACTTTGAGTATATTTCCTTAAAATAAACACTATTTTGAAGCAAAAATGTTTCTTTAAGACATAAAAGTATTATGAGACATAGCAGAGTAGAATTATCTGGATAAAAAAAAAGAAAAAAAATACCAACATTTAGATACTGTAATTTTATATCTCATCACAGTTGGAAGACAATTGTGGAGTGTACATTTTTCTTTCTATCTGAAGCATTACAAAGCTGGGTAGTTTCACAATTATAAATGATTCCTTTCATAAAATCAACTATTTGTGTTAAAAATACGGTACTGGACTCTCTAAGAGTTCAATTTATATATATTTTTTTAAAAAGCTCTTTGTGGACGGCTGCATTAAAAACCATTATTAAGAACTTTAAAAATCAGCATTGAAACTGCTTAAATATACAAACTATGCATGATATCTCCCTCAGGATTACTCATCTGCTCAACAATAATGGATAATTGCTGCAGTAAGTGTATCGTATTATTATTACCCACACACTAACCAGTGCCGAATGCTAAAAAAAAAAAATGTAAGAAAAATTAGATGAAAATTACTTTTTTATTATAAAACTAGAGTTATCAGTTTCATTTGTAATAAAAAAAAAGTATTGCCTTTATGGATACTACTAATGTTCAGAAATGCACCGTGGGTGTCGTTTACTTGCCGTCTTTAAGGTGTTTTAGCTTTAGGAAAAATAACATTTGGGTCATTGTTATCCATGCAAATAATGCATACATCATGGTTGCAAGTATTTAAATAGGAGATATACTAATGCTGATTTTTTTTGTTTTTATTAAACAAAAAAGGCATGAAAAGAATGTTTACAAATTTAAATCGGAAATCAAGAAATAATTATACCATCTGATAAACCTACCCACCACCCACAACTGTATAAAAGGGAAACTGTACTCAAAAGATTTCTGTCATTCATATGAAAGAGAAGCAACTAAACACATTGGACTCCATGTACTAAGCAGCGAAAGCCTGTTTCCGACAATGTAAGAAGCAGTGGTCATTAGACTGTGTATTCTTATACTCTACACCACCTCTGAGGTAGCGATAGAAAATCAACGAGAGCTTGCTCGCTCTCGGGGATTGACAATCTCTTCTCTCATGCAATTGGTTGTGCTAGAGAAGGGCCGGGCATTACACGCTCACTTAAGCGTGTAATGATACATACGGGCAGCAGATATACCCATATATAGTGAAGGCCAGTGGACAACTTCTTGAGTTGAGAAGCTTGTCTGCTCGCTCCTTTGTACCTGGGGCCCATTGTGCCATATGTAATAAGCCGTCAACTGTGTTTTCGCCATGAATTTCGCATGGATCATGATTAAAAAGTTACAAAGCCATTAACCCTTTGAAAAAACAAAGTAAAATAACATATAATTTGCAGACGGACCTGTACGTGTCTCTTTTGCTTGTTGATTATTTATGTGTAGATATGTTATGCCTTTAATCTCACATCGGTCTAATATTATCAAAAATTCAACCTGTCCATTCATGTCAACTTTTGCGTCAAGTTTGTGGATTAACATACGCCAGGTTTTAGCAGGTGGACACAGTAAAATCAATTAGGAGTCCCAAACAGGAGAGCGTGAATTTCACATTCAACCATCTGGCAGTGTAACACAAGCACATTAGAAATAGTAAATGATTTAGTTGTTGCTTGCATCAGCTATAGAGATCTTGCTGCATCTCTTCATAATCCATTTTCTACAGGTACGCAGTAGAAAGTTTGCAGAAAACAAAGATCAGCCATTAGTGGCTTTTGATGCAAGAAGAAGATGGAGAGTTCTCCCAATAAGTGGATTGGAAGATCTGACTGAACGAGAAATTGTACAGAGATTCCTCCTGTACCAAGAGTCCATAATGATCCTGTATGCAGAGATCAGTGACAGTTTGGAGCCAATGAAATCACAGTCACAGGCCATTCCTGGAATCCAAAAACTGCTTACGGAGCTCCATTACTTTGCAACAGTGTCTTTTCAGTCAGTTTCAAGTGTAGTTGTGGGTATAAGCCAGTCTGTATTTTTAAGACATCTTTCTACAGTTGTAAGCTCACCTTTCAGAATATTCCCTCATTATGTGTCTCCCCAAAATCTGTGAGGAAAGGCAATCAGTTAAGTCAAACTTTTACAAGATTGCAGGTATGCCAAATGTACGGGGAGCCATTAATTGTACCCATTTTGCAGTGAAGCCATCATGTGAAAGGGAAGATATGTATAGAAACCGGAAACATTTCACCTCCCTAAATGTACAGATGATGTGCAACGCCAACATGAAAAGCTTTAGTGCCCCTTCTAACTTTCCTGGATCCTGTCACGACTCCTATATTCTAAGGTAGTGTGGATTATTCAGGAGTTCAAGATTGGGGAGATGCCAGAAAGTTGGCTCTTAGGTAAATATAAAAATATATTTTGTCTTTCATTGCTATTAATATGTAGAAATATTATGTTTTTTAATTAGCGCCTATGTTAAATACAAAAGTTAAAAACTGTTGCCCTTGGTATACGAGTAAAATGCAACTATGAGAAAAATCTTCATTTTTTTAAAAATTAATATCTGACCTTGTAAGTAAATGTTGTTATTTGCCTTTCTAGTAGATGGTGGTTACACTGAAAGAGATTGGTTACTTACTCCCTTGAACAACTCAACTAGAAATTCCGAGATCAAATACAATGAGGCTCACCGTTCTACAGGGAGAGTTATAGAAAGAACATTTGGACTTTTAAAAATGAGATTTAGATGTCTAGACCTCTCTGGTGGTGTAATATAGCATTACCCTTGAAAGTAGCTTGCATTTTTCTGGTTTGCTGTCTGTTTGCTATTTGGTTGACGCTTAGTAACTTTGCATATTCGTGCCAATTGTGGCTTCACAGTTATCATTGTTTTTCTTGCCTTTGTGATGGATTTTACATAACTTTTTTGATATACATTAGGTTGGCGGATTCACTTCAGTAAGGAGCAAGCTATGGCGGGTTAAAGGGACAGTCTACATGAAATTTTTATTTTATTGTTTAAAAAGACAGATAATCCCTTTATTACCCATTCTCCAGTTTTGCTTAATCAACATGGTTATATTAATATACATTTTTAAGGGGCAGACTAGTTAAAATCAAATGTTCATAATTCAGAAAGGGCATGCAATTTAATACAACTTTCCAATTTACTTTTATCATCAAATTTGCTTTGTTCTCTTGTTATTCTTTTATTTCTAAACCGCTTAAAACCGCCTCTTATCTCAGTGCATTTTGACAGTTTTTCACACAGTTATACAGTAGAGTTAGATAGGAGTAAGCAGTGATTGGCTAAAATGTAAGTCTGTCAAAAGCACTGACACAATTTATTTCAGTTTAAACTGAAACTAACAGATCAGTATCAGTCGTGCAATATTGCTCATCGGTTTATAGTCACTTCATTCTAATGCACTTTGAGGCCAATTTATCAAAGGTCTTGCGGACCTGATCCGACAGTGTGGATCAGGTCCGCAAGACCTCGCTGAATTCGGAGAGCAATACGCTCTCCGTATTCAGCATTGCACCAGCAGCTCACAAGAGCTGCTGGTGCAACGCCACCCCCTGCAGACTCGTGGCAAATCAGCCGCCAGCAGGGAGGTGTCAATCAACCCAATCGTACTCGATCGGGTTGAATTGTGGCAATTCCTGTCCTTCCTGCTTATGCTCATAAAGGGATATTAAAGTCAACATTAAATACTAATGGTTCAGATAAAACATGCAATTTCAAACAACTTTCCAATTGACTTCTATTAACAAATTTGTGTTGTTCTTTTGGCATCCTTTGTTAAAGAGTACATCTTGGTTCAGCTGATAGGAGCTTAGGAGCATGCACTTGTCTTTAGCAGTCTATGGCAGCATTGTTTGTA
>NC_069505.1:304455878-304565878 GCF_027579735.1 Bombina bombina | reverse complement strand
AGTCACAGTAATCATTCTAGCGTAAATTGCGATTGTGCTCAAGCGATCGCGTTTACTTTCAACTTGTAAAACCAGTGGAAAGCCCAACAAGCGCAAACCCCCCGCGATAAACCCCTTATCGATTTGGCGTAAAAATTTCCGCTCCACTTGCATTATATTTTCAGTATTTAAATTGTTGATGTTCTACTACTCCCTTTGGGTCTGGAGATTATCCTGCTGGATTGAGAACACCTGTCCTGGATAATGCTACAAAGTGATTGTTTGGTCAGTGCAGAAAGTCATTTATATATGTCCCTAGTTGTCTGCAACAAATACAATAACAAAAATAAAAAAAATTGTTTAAGGGGTACATCACTGCACTGCAAAACAATAGACATTGTGTTAACAAAAGGACTATTTGCATTTCTAATGTAAGTTATTCATTCAAATTTCATGTCATTTTAAGATTACACCTCATCTAGGAATATACTAAACCCTGATGAGGGTTCTTACCTATATCAGCCATCATAAGCTTTATTTGTACCAGAGACAATTTAGAATCCTCCCTCAAAAAAGGACATGACACAAAAAATGTCTCTCAATAATATTTCAAAAATGTTTTACAGAGATTTGTATTTTGAAATGTAAATGTTACAGTGCTGAATAAAACTATATGTGTCTGCAATGAGTATTCTGAAACCATATTGTACACTATAATGCATTTTCTGTTAATTTTACAGTAAAGGGGCATTAAACACTTTGAGATAGTAATAACAGTGTTGGTTATATACTTGAATTATTTATTTTGTCCCCTTTTCCTAAAATTCTATTCTGAAATTCTGAGCATTTCAGTTCCTGTTAGAAATGGAGGTTATATGCCCCACAGCCATTGGCTGCACTCTGTAGTGACCTATTTATAACTCTCCCTAATTGGCCACTGCAGAGAAGGTAACCTAAGTTACAACATGGCAGCTCCCATTGTTTTATAGTTACTAAAACTTTACACTTATTTTGTTAATAATTAAACTAATGAAACATTAAACATACATTTACATGTAATTTTCAGACTAATCTTTTCTTTGAATGCATAATTTTATCTAGAATTTATTTAATGATTAATGTACTTTAAATATAAACAGCTTTTACTTAACGTTTTCATTGGAAAAATATATATTTTAATATGTTTATCTGTTAGAGACATGAAACAAAAAAATGAGCAATATAGCCCTTCAATTGAATGCAATAATATTATGCAATTTGCCCATCTATTGTGCTTATATCTATTTAAAAGGCCATAATAATTGAAAAATGAAATGCTCTAATTCTATGGATCCTGCATTACTATGTGCTTAACCCCCACAAAGGGGTTAAACAATAAACACAATAGAAGTACTGAGTTGTGTAATTAGCTCTGCTAATTGTATCAGCTACATTTTCCACTCTTGGCAAGCAGTGCTCTGAGGGTCCTAGCAGGTACTTCTACTGTGTGTTTAACATCTTAGCAGGGAATAACAGTACAGTAGTGTAGGGTCAATAGTCTTAAAATTACACATTCTAAAAAAATTAGAGCATGGCATTTTTCCACTAGTATGGCCCTTTTAATCTGTTCTGCATTTCTTTTCAGGAGTGGATAAACTGCACAGAAATTAAAGAATTGCCTGTACTGAAAAATAAGTTTTGATTTTATCCAAGATTTCAAAGGCTCCTAAAGTTCACAAGGTTGTGAAAATGTACTGATGAGATTACATGGTAAAACGTGTTTATTGAAACACATAACACAGACATATTTATAATACTACTGCTAAAATAGGAAGCACTGGGTTGATTATAAATTGGTTGCATCTGTGTTTAATTAATATGAACACAGCTGTGATATTAGGAGGGTATATTAACCAGGGGCTGGCAGAGGTGAGTTGCCTTGGTTGCATGATATTTATGGTTGACCTAATTACATTTAGAGTTAATGAAACAGCCAAGTCGTGTGCTCATTGAGAAAGACCATATCAGTCCGTATTTTGCTTTTTTATGAATGACGTTTGTTTTTCATATGTATGAATGAGATTTTTGGGTACAATGTCCCTTTAAATCATTATATGCAGATATCTGCTTATAGGTTATTTGATAATGAGGAATTGAGCTTATTCTTCAAGTCACTAAGAAGTACCTGCTCTTCACTGATAAAGCACAAGAAGTCAAAACGTACCTGCAAACACAAGTGTTTTTATCATTCAAAGAACTGCATTTTATGGATTTAATATTGTTTCTGTTTGGGTTATACATTTATTAGACATGTGCATGGCGAAAAAATTCGGTTCGGTTCGATTCGGAATTTTTCGAAGTTCGGTTCGGATCGATTCGAATTCGGAAAATTTCGAATCGATTTGTTTCGGATTAATTTCGGATTCATTCAGATTCGAAGAAATTCGGCTGGATTTGGTTCGATTCGGTTCGGAAATTCGGCAATTCGGTAAGTGTTAGGTGTGATTAGACTAGTATTATACTGTATATTAGGTGTTAACCTAACATACTGTATAATACTAGTGTAATCCAATGGCCATCCGAATTTACGAAACGATTCGATTCGGTTCGATTCGGAAAATTCGGCAAAATTTTAATTCGGAAATTCGGTTCGATCCGAATCGAAGAATTTTCCGAATTTTCCGAATTTCCGAATCGAACCGAATCGCACATGTCTAACATTTATTCTTGTAGATCTACACAAAAATGACCACTGAGTTTTACAGCTTCAGTTATAGCTAAACGGATACTGAACCCCAATTTTTTTCTTTCATGATTCAGATAGAGCATAGAATTTTAAGCAACTTTCTAATTTTCTCCAATTATCAATTTGTATTCATTCTCTTGGTATCTTTATTTGAAAAAGCAGGAATCTAAGCTTAGGAGCCGGCCCATTTTTGGTTCAGCACCCTGGCAGCTGCATTTAGCCACCAATCAGCAAGCAGTACCCAGGTGCTGAACCAAAGATGGACCGGCTCATATGCTTACATTCCTGCATTTTCAAATAAAGATACCAAGAGAATGAAGAAAAAATGATAATAGGAGTAAACAAGAAAGTTGCTTAAAATTGCATGCTCTATCTGAATCATGAAAGAAAAAATTGTGGTTCAGTAACCCTTTAGCTATTAAACATTAGCATTGGGGTTAATCACATACTTTTGCTTGTTTTTGGATGGTAAGGATTTATAAAATTTAACCTGTATTCTTAGTATGTTTTCCCCAAAAATGCTTCAGCTGTTAACCTATTTGAAGCTCCAAATCATTACTTACTGAAAAACAACACAAAATACTTATCTGAGTTGCTAATCTTACACTTTCGTAATCAAGAAAAGAAAACGGATACTATTCACGGCCAAACAAAAGGATGATTTTGCTGCTTTTTTAGTGATGCTAATGTGTGTCATGGGGGAAATTAAAGGGACAGTAAACTTAAAAAATAATGTTATATAATTCTTCACATAGAGCAGAATTATGTAACATTATCTTAGCAACAGCTTTCAAAATCCAAAGATTTAAAGGGACACTGAACCCAAATTTTTTCTTCTGTAATTCAGATAGAGCATGCAATTTTAAGCAACTTTCTAATTTACTCCTATTTTCAAATTTTCTTCATTCTCTTGCTATCATTATTTGAAAAAGAAGGAATCTAAGCTTTTTTTTGGTTTCAGTACTCTGGACAGCACTTTTTTATTGGTGGATGAATTTATCCACCAATCAGCATGGACAACCCAGGTTGTTCACCAAAAAAGGGCCAGCATGTAAACTTACATTCTTGCATTTCAAATAAAGATACCAAGAGAATGAAGAAAATTTGATAATAGGAGTAATTTAGAAAGTTGCTTAAAATTTCATGCTCAATCTGAATCACGAAAGAAAAATTTTGATTACAGTGTCCCTTTAAGACATTTTAGCTCTCAAAGTTGCACTTAGAAACATAGAAACATAGATATTGATGGCAGATAAGAGCCATAGGCCCAGCAAGTCTGCCCGATATTACCTAACAGTGTAAACTTATCTAGTTCGTAGCCTTATGCTTGTCCCAAGCATTTTTAAAGTCCCCCACAGTGTTTGTCGTTACTACCTCTTGAGGAAGTTTATTCCATAAATCAATCACTCTTTCTGTAAAGAAGCTTTCTCAAATTACTCCTTAATCTTGAGATCATGACCCCTTGTTCTTGAATTTTTCATTTTATGTCAAATACCCACAGCCTCAGTTTTACTAAGCCCTTTAACGTACTTGAAAGATGCCATCATATCACCTCTTTCCCTTCTCTCCTCTAAGCTATACATATTTAGGTCATTGAGCCTATCCTGGTAAGTTTTATTTTTTAGACCATGTACCATTTTGGTAGCGGTCCTGTGCACAGATTCAAGTTTGTTTATATCCTTCTGAAGATATGGGGGCATATTTATCAAGCTCCGACACAGGGATTTTACATTGACATACATACACATACATAGAGAAACATGCATTTATATGTATAGAGATATGTTTAACTATGAAGATAATGAAAATATTTTACATTACAATCTTATGCACATTTAACAATATCTCAGAGGGATTTTAAAAGAGATATTCGCATATAGATCTCAAGATATCCAGACATATAAATATATATTCATATATAAATAGATATAGCATTCCAAAAATCATTACATATATAGATAAATATTTGTTTATAAATAAATAGAACAAAACCTTTTCGCAATATGAAATATTTGCATTTTCATATACACTTTTCAAGGAGAATACGTCATGGGCTTTGCACAACATAGGGTTTTGTGTATTTTTTTTCCTTCTCCATTGACTTCTATTGTGAATACGTGAACAAGATTTGACTGTTTAGATTGCACGGCTTAACGTGCGCGCAAAATAAGTTATTTTGCAACTTGTAATAGCTGCGCAACCACAAATGCGCAGTGTTTTCGCAACTGATTTGCCGCACGACTTGTAAATCTTGCCCAAAGATTTTTGCCTGTGCATATGTTGACTTTTTATTACTTTTTAAACTTAAATTGATCAAGCGGGAATTGTTTGTATCTGGTGACATTGCTTTCAATGTGGCGGAGTAATTGCAGCATATTTTGCCCATATTTTGCCATAGGCAAAACCATTGTTACATTCTAAAATTTTTAGGGGAGAAAGTAATAAATTGAGAAGTCGTATCTGGGGTTTTATCCAGTCCTTTTAGCTGTAGAACTCAATAAGTGAAAAATGGCCCAGTAAATGGCTTGTATCTATAATTTGGATAGTAATCACAAAAACAGGACTTGCAACTCTTCAGAGATTGTGCTTCAGCTTCTTTACAAAAACAAAAATTTCATTTTAAAAAGACAAGAGAAAGCTGCACTCTCATAAAAGTGAAGAAGTTAATTAGCAAAAACAAAAACCACCGTTTCAGTGCTCCTCCTTCTCTGTAAAGCTTGGGCAGAATAGACATTTACATATGTGGTTACATTTAATAGACATACACATTATATTTCGTACAGCTAACGAGATCTGCAGGAAATGCGAGAGAACTAAAATCATGATTGCAACATCTAGAAATGGTGTTTATCAATTACATTCTTAACATGGTTATTTTTAGTTTATAATCCCATTTTTATAATTGTGATTTACAGTACTTAATCTTCATAAACTGAATTGTTTAGGATTTAACGCAATTTATTTAGTTTATTGGCAACCCATATCATTGCAGTGGTTTTTAACAGAAATAGAAGTGCCAAAAACCAGTTTTGCAAAACCGCAATTTACAATAATTATAAACTTGTGTCACTATATTCTTACAGTAATAAACATATGGTAAAAATAAAGCATGTTCTTTGCAGCAAAGCAACTTGTTCTTGATTTTCAATTAAAATCTCTCAAAATCAGAAATTGATTTTTCTCAATTAATTAAAAAAATATTTTTAAAATAATAAAAGTTTAAAAACATAAATGAACAAACATTGCCAGATGATGACCATATAAATGTCATTCAGAGATTAACACAGAAACGCCCACTCTATTCAACTACAAAACACATGCATGAACTCCAGTATTTACTCCCTTAACTCACTTCAGTTTTTGGTGTTACACAACTATTATCTGTTTTTAACATTGCCAATGTGGGGAAATGAAGACTGAATATAGTAAGAATTATCAATCAGCCTCTGTTGTTTTTGACTTGGAAAGATTGTAATTATTTTCATAATATAAACAAATTAAAGAGACAGTCTACTCCAGAATTTTTATTGTTTAAAAAGACAGATAATTCCTTTATTACCCATTCCCCAGTTTTGCATAACCAACACGGTTATATTAATATATTCTTTTACTCTGTGATTACCTTGTATCTAAGACTCAGCAGACTGCCCCCTTATTTCAGTTCTTTTGACAGACTTTTGCCCCCTTATTTCAGTTCTTTTGACAGACTTGCATTTTAGCCCAGCATCAGTGCCCTCTCATAAGTAAGTCCACAGGCGTGAGCACAAGGTTATCTATATGGCACACGTGAACTAACGCCCTCTAGCTGTGAAAAACTGTCAAATGCATTGAGATAAGGGGCGGCCTTTAAGGGTTTAGAAATCAGCATATGAGCCTACCTAGGTTTAGCTTTCAACTAAGAATACCAAGAGAACAAAGCAAATTTGATGATAAAAGTGAATTGGAAAGTTGTTTATAATTGCATGCCCTTTCTGAATCATGAAAGTTTAATTTTGACTATGCTGTCCCTTTAAATAACCTCAAAACCTGTTTACTCAATAGCAAACAAGAATTTCCAAAACATTGGAATTGACCCTTATTTGTGTAATTCTAGTAAATGGGTAAAACTGATAGTTTATTTCCCACTCGGGAGCTGCAATACATTGCCAGTCCTTAGAAGGACCCAGCCATTGAGCCAATCAGGAATGGCAGATTCATGTAGCAGCCAATCTCTGGCCACATCTCAGCTCAGGACACATTTGGCTGCACAGTTAGTTAGGAGCTTAACTTTTGTTTAACCTCATTACAGAGTTTAACATAACAATGGACATTCAATCCACCTTAAAATGTTCTAATAAATTTGGTTCAAAATTAGGAAGTTTGGAAAACAGCACTATACAATAAAATAAAGTTGAGTTCCAGCCACCAAATATCTTTAAAAAGAGACCTTTATTGAAACATGGCAGGGTCCAAAGTATGTCAAAAAGACAACGTTTTGGGCCTACAATCAGCACATAGGTGCCAAATTATCAAATTCTGAATGGAATGTATTCCCCTTGTTTCCGGCGAGCCTAAAGGTCTAAAGACCGCTGCTACATAACTTGTCCTCCTGCTCTGAGGCGGCGAACAGAAATCAACCCGATCGAATACGATTGGGTTGATTGACACCCCCTGCTAAAGATATTTGGTGACTGGAACGCAACTTTATTTTCGAATAAATTAGATTATCATATCACTTTAATATTAATGATAATATGTTACCAGAAATATCTGTTGTGTGCCAGAATTTTATTTGAGAGAGAAAAGTAGATCATGGATCGTATCTATATAAAAGTGTTAGAAAATAAATATCAGTTTATGATATGATAACTGTGTTTTTAGATCACTTGAATCATTCTAATTGTTATATGCTTTAAAAGCTGTATCTGTTAAGCCTGTCTTTGCTTAATTAACAAGACAGCCATATTTTCATATGGAAAACAAGTAATTTGATCATCTCAAAATTTAAGTTGTTTTTTTTTTTTTGTTAGACTGAGAACACTAATTAGCTGTTTACGAATTAGTCAGTTTCCATGACAAATCAGGCTAAGAGCAATGATAGATAAAATACATGTTATTCTGGTATATTACATTCCTACAAGCTGTTTGTAATTGTTATTTTTTTTATTTTTTTTATCTAGCAATATAAAATTATTAACAGGTTATATATTTGTTGGTAAACAAAAGGACTTGCATATATATATATATATATATATATATATATATATATATATATATATATATATATATATGATTTGAATGAAAGAGTGTTTTTTTGCAGGCAAACATTATTTAGCTATATAATCTCATTTTATTCTTCTGAAAAATAATCATTAAAAAAAGCTATTTAACATAAACTTTAACAGTTAATTAAGAGTCTTGTTAAAACTAAATTGTAGTCCACTTATTTTGAAATGTATTTCAGTTTTTTGTCGATTAAAAAAAAAAAATCATGTTTTTGTCCTAAATAAACCAACATTTTCTTGTGATACTTGTAAATAGATATGTGCGTTCAAAGGTTTCAGATACCTCTGAATATGGAAGAAGGTAGGCGCTCGTGCCATTCTGCTTTTTTCGGAGCCAAATTTATTCTTAGGGAAACTGCAACAAACTAGGATCTTGATTTGCACAGATCTTAGTGTGTTGCAGTTTTACAAGAATAAATTTGGCTCCAAATAGCCGCTTTCTTCTATATTTGGAAGTATCTCATACCTCTGAATGCACATATCTACTTGTAAAGGAAGTTGTCAGCCAGTGAGGACAAATAAGATATAGACATGTGTATTTGGTTTTGGGCAAACGCAAAAAATCACCAGTTTTGCAGTATTTTTTGCATTTGTTTGAAAACAAAAATTGATTAGTCCCTTTAACAAATAAACAAACAAACAAATATAATGTAGCATGAAACAATGTGTATGGTTTTTCTACAGGCTGGATAGGGTTTTAAAAGATCTGATTTACACTATTTAATAACTTTATCGAGCAGTGTCCATGCCAGTTTATTCCTTTATCGGTCAACAGGTATGTACACTTCACTTTTGTTCAAATCCTTTCTATTAACAAGCAAAAAATGATCTTTTTGTGCCACGGCTTCCTTGTAACAGTAGCACCAGCTGCCCTGAAGATGGTCCCTATTGGAAATTTCTGTTAATAAACTAATTTTAATAAAGTTTTCCAAATTCATCCGAACCAAACGACCCCATGAACTATTCATTGATGACACTAAATATTTTTTTATTTTCATGAGGAATGATTTGTCTGGGACAAATTTTTGTACACATGTCCATTGGTAAGGACAGAATGAAAATTGCACTATTAGTTCCATTTTGAATTTCACTTTTTTTTGCTTAAGACAGACAAAAAATATGTTTGATGTGTAAATTCTGCTCTTTTTAATGTCTCTTTTACCACAGTTGCATATTTTTTGCCTTATTTGTTGCAGGCTCTTTCACTTTATGTTATTATTTGGTGGCCGTCGTGCCTGAGACACATCTGCTTCTGCAATGTATGCTATTTATTAATACTGTGCAGCCATCTTAGTGCCTGATTAAGAATTTTGCATGTTTTGGGTGTACTTCTTGTTTAATTTCTACTATTTTGGATTTTGACCTTTGCTTTGGACACTGACATCCCCATTTGCCTGCAGAAATTCCCTGACACTGCCCGAGAGATGTGACCTTTACTTTAGATTTTGAAATTTCCTTTGTCTGCTGATTTGTCTGACACTGCCCATAAGTTCTGACCTTCTACTTGACAATTGAACTCACTCTTGTCTTCTTCTTTGGCCTTTAATTCTGCCTGATCCACTTTCAACCCTGCATGTCTCCTGATTCTCTAGTTATCCAAATCCTTGATCCAGAGGTTTATCTTTTCAGTTTCTAGCAACTCAAATCTCCATAAGAATCATCTTTCATGGGTAACTCCCTTTCCATGTGCCAAGTTAGTTACAAACTATCACTACTCAGCCCCAGGCCAGGACTGACATTGGCATTGTTACAGTTATATTTGTTTGATGATACCTCCAAACATTACCCAGAGGCCCACAGATGTTTTGTGTGCAAACCTGCATCACCATGGTCTGGGTTATCCTGAGTGGTGCCAGGTATGTTGTAAGATTCTTACTCAGAGCTCCAGTCATGCCTCCCGAGCTCGGTAAACTCAGAGAGTATCTGCTTCAGCCTTGGTGTTTCAACATGGAGGATTTTGGAGACCCATCTCCTCCTGCTCCTGCTGCAAGCTTCCCTAGGCACACAAGGCCGCATGCTGCCAGTATTTATAGAGGCCATGTCCTAATTACAGAAACTCCCACCTGGAGGACTCAGTTGTGGGACTTTCTATAAAATCTTACTCTGTCCTTCACTCTGGGCTTAGTTATTGCCTTCCTACCTTGCTTCTGGTTCCTGAAATTCAAAGTATACTTAGCTCTTAACTGTATATACTCACCTTGTTCCTGAGACTCAAGCATACTTACCTTGTACCTGTGTATGCTTACCTTTCTCAAGAGACCAAAGCATACTTACCTGATATCTGTGTATGGTCACCTGGTTCCAGAGACCAAGCATACTTACCTGATACCTGTGTATGCTCACCTTGCTCCAGAAACTAAGCATGCTTAACTTGCACAAGCGTATGCTCACCTGGTTCCTGAAAGCCAAGCAGACTTACCGAATACCTGTGTATGCTTATCTTGTTCCGGAAGCTGTACCTATATGGTATCATGTGACAGTTTCAACAAAAGTACCCGCTGGGTATAATGTGCCTGCTGAGAAACCTGTGTCTATTATACCAGTGACAGCCTTCCTCAAACCAGCTGTGCCTGATGTACCGATCTGGTATCCCATGACAGTCTCACCAACAGTACCTGCTGAGTATCGTGTGCCTGCTGAGAATCCTGTGCCTGCTTCCCATTTACCAGCTGTGCTTGCTGTACCTACCAGGTATCCTGTGATAGTCTGCACAATTCCAGCCCCAGTGTCTATTGGACTTTGTAATTTCAACCTACTTAAGTTTTTTAAACATTGCATTGGACTTTGATGTTCTGTATTGGGCCTATGTTCAAACTTGCTGTTTCTGTGATCTTCAATCTGAGATACCAACTGTTCTTTTGATTATCAATCAGTACAGCTATCAAACAGACTTTCATTGTTCTGTGTATCTGTTCCTGCATTCTGAGTTTCACACACCCTAACCTCACACATGTGAATGGTGGGATTGGGTTTGTCTGATAAAGAAGGGGACAGAACTATACAGCCCCTGGAAGGTGGGGAAGCTATAGGAGTTAAAACATACTGAAATCCTAACCCTTAACAATCCCACAATGCCAGCACAGTTGAGAGGTATTTAGTAATACTGTGAACAGCAACGCTTCGATCAGGAGTGTTGAACTCAGTTCATGATAGGTCTTTAAGAGATATTAACCTGAAAAAAATGATATCTTGCTTTTGAAAGAGCAGGAATACAAACATTACATTTTTTTTTATTTTTTTTTTGCATGATAAATGTTTTCATAGTATAAACTACCGCAAGGAAATTGAAGTTTGTGCACATTTCATACTAGGTAAAGATTGTTTAATGTCCGATAAGGATAACCCTGAGATCTCTATTGGTTGGCATTGACATGACCTCACCAAAATCCACCCTAGTTTTATTTAGTTCAGGAATATCAATTTAAATTTTTTAGAATCAATTAGTTCAATCAAATGGTTGTAAACTATATTCCATAGATTCTATGAGGCTAAACCATTAAATGATTATGTCTGGTTTGTTGGTTTGTTTGTTGCCCTCTAAGGTTGTTGACCAACAGGGAATGTATATAGTGGAACAGCCTTTCCCCCATTTAACCCATTGCCAGTAATCTGTGCAATGTATTAGTTTGCCTGCAATAAACGAGCTGTCAATAAGAGCTAATCAGAAACCTTATCTGGGGTTTATAAATTTAAAGGAACATTAAAGAAAACATTAAAAAAAATAAAGGTAATCTTACTTTTAAACCCATATTATAAATCAACAGTAAAAACTCACTATGAAATGTAATGGTGTTTTAAACATAAATCCTAAAAATATTATTTTCTTATAAAGCAAGAATTCAATAGAAAAATGTGGCAACTTAAAGGGACTTTGTACACTAGATTTTTCTTTGCATAAATGTTTTGTCGATAATCCATTTAGATAGCCCAACTGGGAGTGGTTTTGTAACAATTTATAGTTTTACTTATTTTTTAATAACATTGCAATGATTTTGAGACTCCTTACCAAGTCCCACAGTGTCAGATGTATATATACGCGTTTACAGACTACTGCTGGCTCCTGTTTATTTTATCTGTCTTTTTATATGCAGGGAAGGGGGGAGTGTCTGTTTTTTCCAGCCCCTTTCACTGGGTGTCCCAGTCAACTTCATCAACAGTGCTAAACTGGGAGCTTTTAAGTAAGTTTTTAAAAGGTTTTATACTGGATTTTTTTATATCAGTATCTGTGCATATTCTTCTTTATAGTATTGTATATTACATGCAGTTATATGAAAATTAATGTGCACTGTCCCTTTTAAGGTAGTAGCACCGCAAATGTTTGTTATGAGAGCCATCTTGGGCATTTGTTTCATAGGTTTGTCATCTAGAAGGGAACATTTTAAAATATAATAATTTTTTGTGTTTTCTTTTGTAACACACATGATCAAGAACTGAGACCACTGCTCATCAATAAAGCAGAGGGTGTTCTGCTTAAAAGCCAGTGAGTAATCAGTCCTTAAGGCATAGTCATTCTTCCTGTTACCTTTAATGTCAAAATAAACAAAACCTTTTCTTATGAAAATAAATAAATACATATTTATAACATGTTTAAATAAAGTTTTCAGCTCCTTAAAATAAATTGACCTCCATAGGTATAACAGTCCAGACTTTGCTGAAAACTTTTGTCCATACACCTATATTTCAATGTGTAGGATTTGGGTAATTATTAGATAATCAATCACAGGCCTGCAGTCAGGGGACTGCATGGACCCACCATAGTTCCAATTTCTTGATGTAAAGTAGAGATACAAGTAAACATAGTTTCTGACAGATGATAATGTAGATGTGCTATTATAGGGTGCATGCACATTGGCAATGTTTACTGGTGGCGGCCATCCTTCAATGGCATTGCCAGCATGACTGGGACGGGGCCGGGGAGGGGGTGAGGGGGGAACTTAACCTTTTCTTTATTGATGGCCCTATGGGTTGTCAGTAGTGATGTCGCAAACTTAAAATTTTCCGTTCGCGAAAGGCGGACTCGAACTTCCGCAACTGTTCGCGAACGGGCGAACCGGGCGAACCGCCATTGACTTCAATAGGCAGGCGAATTTTAAAACCCACAGGGACTCTTTCTGGCCACAATAGTGATGGAAAAGTTGTTTCAAGGGGACTAACACCTGGGCTGTGGCATGCTGGAGGGGGATCCTTGGCAAAACTCCCACGGAAAATTACATAGTTGATGCAGAGTCTGTTTTTAAGCCATAAAGGGCATAAATCACCTAACATTCCTAAATTGTTTGGAATAACGTGCTTTAAAACATCAGGTATGATGTTGTATCGATCAGGTAGTGTAAGGGTTACGCCCGCTTCACAGTGACAGACCAAACTCCCCGTTTAACACACCGCAAACAACCGCAAACAGTCCATTTGCACAACCACGAGATAGATAGATTTGATAGATACATAGATACATAGATTAGATAGATAGATCAATAGATGCAATATACATTTGATAGATACGATAGATAGATAGATAGATAGATTTGATAGATAAATAGATAGATTTGATAGATATATAATTTCCCAGACAGAGAATTACAAGACGTGCGGTCTGGGACCCATGGTAAGGTTCCCAGAGGCAGTTGCGGCACCAGGGGAGGTGTATATGGCATGGATTTTAGGAACCGGGAGATGGAAAAAGATGCTTGGTCGGTCCTCCTACTTCAAATTTGGGGCACTGCGCGTGCAATCTAATGTGCCACCAGATAGGAGTGGTGTGTTAAGTAGTACTATTCCTATCAGTTTAATCCTGTTAAGTGTCTTTTTTTTTGTTTTGTTTTTGAAGCATACATAGATAGATCAATAGATGCAATATACATTTGATAGATACGATGGATAGTTAGATAGATTTGATAGATAAATAGATAGATTTTATAGATATATAATTTCCCAGACAGAGAATTACAAGACGTGCGGTCTTGGACCCATGGTAAGGTTACTTCCCTTTGCACAATTGAGTACAGGTTGGGGATTGCCTTTTGTGCAAAGAAATTTCGGCCGGGTACCTTCCACTGCGGTGTCCCCTATCAGGGGATGTGTATATGGTATGGAGTTTAGGAACCGGGAGATGGAAAAAGATGCTTGGTCGGTCCTCCTACTTCAAATTTGGGGCACTGCGCGTGCAATCTACTGTGGCACCAGATATGAGTGGTGTGTTAAGTAGTACTATTCTGATCAGTTTAATACCTGTTACTCCCCCTATCGGGGGAGGTGTATATGGCATGGATTTTAGGAACCGGGAGATGGAAAAAAGATGCTTGGTCTGTCCTGTCCTCCTATTTCAAATTTGGGGCACTACGCGTGCAATCGTGGCCGGACTTTTAGCCGACGGCCATTTGGCTGACGAACATTTGTCCGACGGACATTTGGCCGAAACACAAGTGGCTGTCACAAAACAGTCCGGCCACGAGATAGATAGATTTGATAGATAGATACATAGATTACATACATCAATAGATGCAATATACATTTGATAGATACGATTGATAGTTAGATAGATTTGATAGATATATAATTTCCCAGACAGAGAATTACAAGACATGCGGTCTGAGACCCATGGTAAGGTTCCCAGAGGCACTTGTGGTGCCAGGGGACGTGTATATGGCATGGATTTTAGGAACCGGGAGATGGAAAAAGATGCTTGGTCGGTCCTCCTACTTCAAATTTGGGGCACTGCGTGTGCAATCGTGTCCGTACTTTTAGCCGACGGACATTTGTACGACGGACAATTGTACGACGGACAATTGGCCGAAACGCAAGTGGCTGTCACAAAACAGTCCAGCCACGAGATAGATAGATTTGATAGATAGATACATAGATTTCATAGATCAATAGATGCAATATACATTTGATAGATACGATTGATAGTTAGATAGATTTGATAGATAAATATATAGATTTGATAGATATATAATTTCCCAGACAGAGAATTACAAGACGTGCAATCTGGGACCCATGGTAAGGTTCCCAGAGGCAGTTGCGGCGCCAGGGGACGTGTATATGGCATGGATTTTAGTAACCGGGAGATGGAAAAAGATGCTTGGTCGGTCCTGCTACTTCAAATTTGGGGCACTGCGCATGCAATCGTGGCCGGACTTTTAGCCGACGGCCATTTGGCCGACGGCCATTTGTCCGACGGATATTTGGCCAACGGACATTTGGCCGAAACACAAGTGGCTGTCACAAAACATTCCGGCCACGAGATAGATAGATTTGATAGATAGATACATAGATTACATAGATCAATAGATGCAATATACATTTGATAGATACGATTGATAGTTAGATAGATTTGATAGATAAATAGATAGATTTGATAGATATATAATTTCCCAGACAGAGAATTACAAGACGTGCGGTCTGGGACCCAAGGTAAGGTTCCCAGAGGCAGTTGCGGTGCCAGGGGAGGTGTATATGGCATGGATTTTAGGAACCGGGAGATGGAAAAAGATGCTTGGTCGGTCCTCCTACTTCAAATTTGGGGCACTGTGCGTGCAATCTACTGTGGCACCAGATATGAGTGGTGTGTTAAGTAGTACTATTCTGATCAGTTTAATACCTGTTACTCCCACTATCGGGGGAGGTGTATATGGCATGGATTTTAAGAACCGGGAGATGGACAAAGATGCTTGGTTTGTCCTCCTACTTCAAATTTGGGGCACTGCGCATGCAATCTACTGTGGCACCAGATATGAGTGGTGTGTTAATAGTACTATTCTGATCAGTTTAATACCTGTTACTCCCCCGATCGGGGGAGGTGTATATGGCATGGATTTTAGGAACCGGGAGATGGAAAAAGATGCTTGGTCGGTCCTCCTACTTCAAATTTTGGCACTGCGGGTGCAATCTACTGTGGCACCAGATATGAGTGGTGTGTTAAGTAGTACTATTCTGATCAGTTTAATACATGTTACACCCCCTATCGGGGAGGTGTATATGGCATGGATTTTTGGAACCAGGAGATGGAAAAAGATGCCTGGTCGGTCCTCCTACTTCAAATTTGGGGCACTGCGCATGCAATCTACTGTGGCACCAGATATGAGTGGTGTGTTGAGTAGTACTATTCTGATCAGTTTAATACCTGTTACTCCCCCTATCGGGGGAGGTGTATATGGCATGGATTTTAGGAACCGGGAGATGGTATAAGATGCTTGGTCGGTCCTCCTACTTCAAATTTTGGCACTGTGGGTGCAATCTACTGTGGCACCAGATATGAGTGGTGTGTTAAGTAGTACTATTCTGATCAGTTTAATACCCGTTACTCCCCCTATCGGAGGAGGTGTATATGGCATGGATTTTAGGAACCGGGAGATGGAAAAAGATGCTTGGTCGGTCCTCCTACTTCAAATTTGGGGCACTGCGCGTGCAATCGTGGCCGGACTTTTAGCCGATGGACATTTGGCCGACGGACATTTGGCCGAAACACAAGTGGCTGTCACAAAACAGTCCGGCCATGAGATAGATAGATTTGATAGATAGATACATAGATTACATAGATCAATAGATGCAATATACATTTGATAGATACGATTGATAGTTAGATAGATTTGATAGATAGATTTGATAAATATATAATTTCCCAGACAGAGAATTACAAGACGTGCGGTCTGGGACCCATGGTAAGGTTACTTCCTTTTGCATAATCGAGTACAGGTTGGGGATTGCTTTTTGTTCAAAGAAATTTCGGCCGGGTACCTTCCACTGCGGTGTCCCCTATCAGGGGATGTGTATATGGCATGGATTTTAGGAACCGGGAGATGGAAAAAGATGCTTGGTCGGTCCTCCTACTTCAAATTTGGGGCACTGTGCGTGCAATCTACTGTGGCACCAGATATGAGTGGTGTGTTAAGTAGTACTATTCTGATCAGTTTAATACCTGTTACTCCCACTATCGGGGGAGGTGTATATGGCATGGATTTTAAGAACCGGGAGATGGACAAAGATGCTTGGTTTGTCCTCCTACTTCAAATTTGGGGCACTGCGCATGCAATCTACTGTGGCACCAGATATGAGTGGTGTGTTAATAGTACTATTCTGATCAGTTTAATACCTGTTACTCCCCCGATCGGGGGAGGTGTATATGGCATGGATTTTAGGAACCGGGAGATGGAAAAAGATGCTTGGTCGGTCCTCCTACTTCAAATTTTGGCACTGCGGGTGCAATCTACTGTGGCACCAGATATGAGTGGTGTGTTAAGTAGTACTATTCTGATCAGTTTAATACATGTTACACCCCCTATCGGGGAGGTGTATATGGCATGGATTTTTGGAACCAGGAGATGGAAAAAGATGCCTGGTCGGTCCTCCTACTTCAAATTTGGGGCACTGCGCATGCAATCTACTGTGGCACCAGATATGAGTGGTGTGTTGAGTAGTACTATTCTGATCAGTTTAATACCTGTTACTCCCCCTATCGGGGGAGGTGTATATGGCATGGATTTTAGGAACCGGGAGATGGTATAAGATGCTTGGTCGGTCCTCCTACTTCAAATTTTGGCACTGTGGGTGCAATCTACTGTGGCACCAGATATGAATGGTGTGTTAAGTAGTACTATTCTGATCAGTTTAATACCTGTTACTCCCCCTATCGGAGGAGGTGTATATGGCATGGATTTTAGGAACCGGGAGATGGAAAAAGATGCTTGGTCGGTCCTCCTACTTCAAATTTGGGGCACTGCGCGTGCAATCGTGGCCGGACTTTTAGCCGATGGACATTTGGCCGACGGACATTTGGCCGAAACACAAGTGGCTGTCACAAAACAGTCCGGCCATGAGATAGATAGATTTGATAGATAGATACATAGATTACATAGATCAATAGATGCAATATACATTTGATAGATACGATTGATAGTTAGATAGATTTGATAGATAGATTTGATAAATATATAATTTCCCAGACAGAGAATTACAAGACGTGCGGTCTGGGACCCATGGTAAGGTTACTTCCTTTTGCATAATCGAGTACAGGTTGGGGATTGCTTTTTGTTCAAAGAAATTTCGGCCGGGTACCTTCCACTGCGGTGTCCCCTATCAGGGGATGTGTATATGGCATGGATTTTAGGAACCGGGAGATGGAAAAAGATGCTTGGTCGGTCCTCCTACTTCAAATTTGGGGCACTGCGCGTGCAATCTAATGTGCCACCAGATAGTAGTGGTGTGTTAAGTAGTACTATTCCTATCAGTTTAATCCTGTTAAGTGTCTTTTTTTTTGTTTTGTTTTTGAAGCCACAGTGCAGCACCAGAGGCCAGAAAAATTTGGCATGTACACATGCCTGAAAAATTAGGTATTGTTGCAGCAGCTGCTGTAGCAGCAGCCAGAAAAATTGATGTTTGTTTCCCAGGCAGAAAGCGCCCTAAAACATTGCGGCTTGGACCCTAATTGGTGGCGGATAAGTCACGCAAGTCATCCGGCATTTGAAGATAAAATACAGCAGCGTGTGGACCATTTTTAGCCCAAGGCAGCTCATCTCATCAGGTCTTTTTTACTCTAATGTATCGCCCAATGTCAGTCCCTTTGGGATCCATCCCTCATTCATCTTAATAAAGGTGAGGTAATCTAGACTTTTTTGACCTAGGCGACTTCTCTTCTCAGTGACAATACCTCCTGCTGCACTGAAGGTCCTTTCTGACAGGACACTTGAAGCGGGGCAGGCCAGAAGATCTATTGCAAATTTGGATAGCTCAGGCCACAGGTCAAGCCTGCACACCCAGTAGTCAAGGGGTTCATTGCTCCTCAGAGTGTTGAGATCTGCAGTTAAGGCGAGGTAGTCTGTTACCTGTCGGTTGAGTCGTTCTCTGAGGGTGGACCCCGAAGGGCTGTGGCGATGCATAGGAGTTAAAAAGCTCTGCATGTCCTCCATCAACAACACGTCTGTAAAGCGTCCTGTCCTTGCCGGCGTGGTCGTGGGAGTCGGAGGATTACTTTCAGCTCTTCCCCTGTTAGATTCACGTTGTGCTGTGACATCACCCTTATACGCTGTGTAAAGCATACTTTTTAATTTATTTTGGAAATGCTGCATCCTTTCCGACTTGTTGTAATTTGGTAACATTTCTGGCATTTTATGCTTATACCGGGGGTCTAGTAGTATGGACACCCAGTACAGGTTGTTCTCCTTCAGCTTTTTTATACGAAGGTCTCTCAACAGGCACGACAGCATGAAAGACCCCATTTGCACAAGGTTGGATGCCGAGCTAGTCATGTCCCATTCCTCGTCCTCAGTGATGTCACTGAAGGTATCTTCTTCCCCCCAACCACGTACAACACCACGGGTACCAGATAGGTGACAAGGAGCACCCTGGGATGCCTGTTGTGGTTGGTCCTCCTCCTCCTCCTCAAAGCCACATTCCTCCTCTGACTCCTCTTCCTCACAATCCTCTTCCAGCGTTGCCGCAGGTCCAGCAAGCGATGCTGATAAGGCTGTTTCTGGTGGTGATGGTGACCACAACTCGTCCTCTTCCTCTTCACGCTCATCTACGGCTTGATCCAGCACTCTTCGCAGGGCACGCTCCAGGAAGAAAACAAATGGTATTATGTCGCTGATGGTGCCTTCGGTGCGACTGACTAGGTTTGTCACCTCCTCAAAAGGATGCATGAGCCTACAGGCATTGCGCATGAGCGCCCAGTAAAGTGGCTAAAAAATTCCCAGCTCCGCAGAGGCTGTCCTAGCACCCCGGTCATACAAATACTCGTTAACGGCTTTTTCTTGTTGGAGCAGGTGGTCGAACATTAGGAGTGTTGAATTCCAATGTGTCGGGCTGTCGCAAATCAAGCGCCTCACTGGCATGTTGTTTCGCCACTGGATATCGGAAAAGTGCGCCATGGCCATGTAGGAACGCCTCAAATGGCCACACACCTTCCTGGCCTGCTTCAGGACGTCCTGTAAGCCTGGGTACTTATGCACAAAGCGTTGTACGATCAGATTACACACATGTGCCATGCACGGCACATGTGTCAACTTGCCCAATTTCAATGCCGCCACTAAATTACTTCCGTTGTCAGAACCACTTTGCCGATCTCCAGTTGGTGCGGAGTGAGCCACTGATCCACCTGTGTGTTCAGGGCAGACAGGAGTGCTGGTCCGGTGTGACTCTCTGCTTTCAGGCAAGTCAACCCCAAGACGGCGTGACACTGCCATATCTGAAATGTGGAATAGTACCTGCGGAGCTGGGGGGGTGCCGTTGATGTGGAGCAAGATGCAGCAGCAGAAGAGGACTCAGCCGAGGAGGTTATGGAAGAGGAAGGAGTAGGAGGAGTATAGGAGGTGGCAGCAGGCCTGCCTGCAAGTCGTGGCGGTGTCACCAACTCCTCCTCTGCAGAGCCACGCATTCCATGCTTGGCAGCCGTCAGCAGGTTTACCCAATGCGCAGTGTTGGTGATATACCTGCCCTGACCATGCTTTGCAGACCAGCTATCAGTGGTCATATAGACCCTTGCCCCAACACTGTGTGCCAAACATGCCATTACTTCCTTTCGCACAATCGAGTACAGGTTGGGGATTCCCTTTTGTGAAAATAAATTTCGGCTGTGTACCTTCCACTATGGTGTCCCAATAGCTACAAATTTTTTGAACGCCTCAGACTCCACCATCTTGTATGGTAAAAGCTGGCAGGCTAAGAGTTCAGACAAGAAAGCTGTCAGACGCCGGGCAAGGGGGTGACTTTGTGACATTGGCTTCTTACGCTCAAACATGTCCTTGACAGACACCTGGCTGTGGGCAGATGAGCAGGAACTACTCCGGAAGAGAGACAAAGTGGCGGATGGTTGAGAGGGGGCAAGGAGGACAGCAGTGGTTGACATGGCTGAGGATGCTGGACCAGGAGGAGGATGGCGGCTTTGAGTTTGTGTGCTGCTTCTACTCATGTGTTGATCCCATAGGCGTTTGTGATGTGCAATCATGTGCCTTCGCAAAGCAGTTGTACCTAGGTGGGTGTTGCGCTTCCCACGACTCAGTTTCTTTTGGCACAGGTTGCAAATGGCATCGCTGTTGTCAGAGGCAGACACACAAAAAAATGCCACACTGCTGAGCTCTGCGATAACGGAATTCTGGTGGTGGCAGCAGCATGGGTTGATTGGCGTGCTGTCTGGCTGACCCCGGGTGCCGATGCATGCTGTCTGACTGTGCCACTAGCTCCTTGCAACGACCTCCCCCTGCTTCCAACTCGTCTCCTCCTCCTCCTCTCTGTCTCCCCATCTGAACTTTCCCCCTGTTCTTCTTCTCTTCTAGCAGGCACCCACAGGACATCCAGGGACGCATCGTCATCATCAACCGCTTCACTTGTATCTGAAAAATCAACAAAGGAAGCAGCAGCGGGTACAACATCATCATCATCACACCGTACGTCCATGTCTGTAATGCTGCCTGACTGAGACATATCACTGTTATCTACATCCTCTGTCAATGATGGTTGCGCATCACTCATTTCTTCCAACTGATGTGTAAAAAACTCCTCTGACACATCAAGTGAAGCCGCTGTGGTGCTAGGCAGGCAGGCGAGTGGTGGTAGCTTGAGAGGTGCCCAAAGATAAGCTGGAGGAGGATGGTGCGTCAAGGTTTGGAGCGGAAGCTATAGAAGATTTGGTGTCCTGTGTTAAAAAGTCAACTATGTCCTCCTCAGAACTTTTCGAGTTCATGGGATGTGGCCTCTGAACACTGGGCATTATTCTACGGCCAAAGGGAATCACAGCACCATGACCACGACGGCACCTGCGGGGTGGCCTGCCTCTGCTTGTCGTTTTTTTTTTAAATGTACACTTACACTACTATTAAACAAGATATGAGTGGTGGCTCTGGGCAAGTGGGCACAGTATACGCTGTGAGCCTGACACAAAAAAGCAGACTGATGTTTCACAGTCCAAAAAGTTTTTATTTTTTTAAATGTACACTTACACTACTATTAAACAAGATATGAGTGGTGCTTGTCGTTTTTTTTTTTAAATGTACACTTACACTACTATTAAACAAGATATGAGTGGTGGCACTGGGCAAGTGGGCACAGAATACGCTGTGAGCCTGGCACACACGCTGGCAGGCAGGCAACTGCAATTAGATTACACTAGCAGACTGATGTTTAACAGTCAAAAATATATATATTTTTTAATTATTTACACTACTGTTACAACAGATATGAGTAGTGGCACTAGTTGGCAAGTGGGCCTGGCACACACGCTGGCAGGCAGGCAACTACAATTAGATTACACTAGCAGTCTGATGTTTCACAGTCAAATATTTTTTTTTTTACAGAATTTACACTACTATTACAACAGATATTAGTGGTGGCACTAGTTGGCAAGTGGGCCTGGCACACACGCTGGCAGGCAGGCAAATGCAATTAGATTACACTAGCAGACTGATGTTTCACAGTTAAAAAAAATTTTTAAAAAATTTTTACACTACTGTTACAACAGATATGAGTGGTGGCCCTAGTTGGCAAGTGAGCCTGGCACACACGCTGGCAGGCAGGCAACTGCTATTAGATTACACTAGCAGACTGATGTTTCACAGTCAAAAAAGTTTTTTTTTTCTAATTTACACTACTGTTACAACAGATATGAGTGGTGGCAATAGTTGGCAAGTGGGCCTGGCACACACACTGGCAGGCAGGCAGGCAACTGCTATTAGATTACACTAGCAGACTGATGTTTCACAGTCCAAAAAAGTTAATTTTTTTTAAATGTACACTACTGTTACAACAGATATGAGTGGTGGCACTAGTTGGCAAGTGGGCCTGGCACACACGCTGGTAGGCAGGCAACTGCAATTAGATTACACTAGCAGACTGATGTTTCACAGTCAATTTTTTTTTTTTTTTTAAATTTTCACTACTGTTACAA
This sequence comes from Bombina bombina, assembly GCF_027579735.1. Taxonomy (NCBI): domain Eukaryota; kingdom Metazoa; phylum Chordata; class Amphibia; order Anura; family Bombinatoridae; genus Bombina; species Bombina bombina. The sequence continues at coordinate 304,543,038 of NC_069505.1, read as the reverse complement.
CAGATATGAGTGGTGGCACTTAGCAAGTGGGCCTGGCACAAACGCTGGCAGGCAGGCAACTGCAATTAGATTACACTAGCAGACTGATGTTTCACAGTCAAAAAAGTTTTTTTTTACAAAATTTACACTACTGTTACAACAGATATGAGTGGTGGCACTAGTTGGCAAGTGGGCCTGGCACACACGCTGGCAGGCAGGCAACTGCAATTAGATTACACTAGCAGACTGATGTTTCACAGTCAAAAAAGTTTTTTTTTTTTTAAATTTACTCTACTGTTACAACAGATATGAGTGGTGGCACTAGTTGGCAAGTGGGCCTGGCACACACGCTGGCAGGCAGGCCACTGCAATTAGATTACACTAGCAGACTGATGTTTCACAGTCAAAAAAGTTTTTTTTTACAAAATTTACACTACTGTTACAACAGATGTGAATGGTGGCACTAGTTGGCAAGTGGGCCTGGCACACACGCTGGCAGGCAGGCAACTGCAATTAGATTACACTAGCAGACTGATGTTTCACAGTCAAAAAAGTTTTTTAAAAAAAAATTACACTACTGTTACAACAGATATGAGTGGTGGCACTAGTTGGTAATGGGCCTGGCACACACGCTGGCAGGCAGGCAACTGCTATTAGATTACACTAGCAGACTGATGTTTCACAGTCAAAAAAGTTTTTTTTTACAAAATTTACACTACTGTTACAACAGATGTGAGTGTTGGCAAGTGGGCCTGGCACACACGCTGGCAGGCAGGCAACTGCAATTAGATTACACTAGCAGACTGATGTTTCACAGTCAAAAAAGTTTTTTTTTTAAAAAAAATTACACTACTGTTACAACAGATATGAGTGGTGGCACTAGTTGGCAAGTGGGCTGGCACACACGCTGGCAGGCAGGCAGCCAACTGCAATTAGATTACAATAGCAGACTGATGTTTCACAGTAAAAAAAGTTTTTTTTTTTTAAATTTACACTACTTTTACAACAGATATGAGTGGTGGCACTTAGCAAGTGGGCCTGGCACACACGCTGGCAGGCAGGCAACTGCAATTAGATTACACTAGCAGACTGAAGTTTCACAGTCAAAAAAGTTGTTTTTTTTAAATTTACACTACTGTTACAACAGATATGAGTGGTGGCACTAGTTGGCAAGTGGGCCTGGCACACACGCTGGCAGGATGGCAACTGCAATTAGATTACACTAGCAGACTGATGTTTCACAGTCAAAAAAGTTTTTTTAAAAAAAATTACACTACTGTTACAACAGATATGAGTGGTGGCACTAGTTGGCAAGTGGGCCTGGCACACACGCTGGCAGGCAGGCAACTGCAATTAGATTACACTAGCAGACTGATGTTTCACAGTCAAAAAAGTTTTTTGTTTTTTTTAAATTTACTCTACTGTTACAACAGATATGAGTGGTGGCACTTAGCAAGTGGGCCTGGTACAAACGCAGGCAGGCAACTGCTATTAGATTACACTAGCAGACTGATGTTTCACAGTCAAAAAAGTTTTTTTTTACGAAATGTACACTATTGTTACAACAGATGTGAGTGGTGGCACTAGTTGGCAAGTGGGCCTGGAACACACGCTGGCAGGCAGGCAACTGCAATTAGATTACACTAGCAGACTGATGTTTCACAGTCAAAAAAGTTTTTTTAAAAAAAATTTACACTACTGTTACAACAGATATGAGTGGTGGCACTAGTTGGCAAGTGGGCTGGCACACACGCTGGCAGGCAGGCAGGCAACTGCAATTAGATTACAATAGCAGACTGATGTTTCACAGTCAAAAAAGTTTTTTTTTTTTAAATTTACACTACTGTTACAACAGATATGAGTGGTGGCACTTAGCAAGTGGGCCTGGCACACACGCTGGCAGGCAGACAACTGCAATTAGATTACACTAGCAGACTGATGTTTCACAGTCAAAAAAGGTTTTTTTTTTTAAATTTACACTACTGTTACAACAGATATGAGTGGTGGCACTAGTTGGCAAGTGGGCCTGGCACACACGCTGGCAGGATGGCAACTGCAATTAGATTACACTAGCAGACTGATGTTTCACAGTCAAAAAAGTTTTTTTTTTTTAAATTACACTACTGTTACAACAGATATGAGTGGTGGCACTAGTTGGCAAGTGGGCCTGGCACACACGCTGGCAGGCAGGCAACGGCAATTAGATTACACTAGCAGACTGATGTTTCACAGTCAAGTTTTTTTTTTTTTTTAATTTACACTACTGTTACAACAGATATAAATGGTGGCACTAGTTGGCAAGTGGGTCTGGCACACACGCTGGCAGGCAAGCAACTGCAATTAGATTACACTAGCAGACTGATGTTTCACAGTCAAAAAAGTTTTTTTTCTTTTTAAATTTACTCTACTGTTACAACAGATATGAGTGGTGGCACTTAGCAAGTGGGCCTGGCACACACGCTGGCAGGCAGGCAACTGCTATTAGATTACACTAGCAGACTGATGTTTCACAGTCAAAAAAGGGTTTTTTTACAAAATGTACACTATTGTTACAACAGATGTGAGTGGTGGCACTAGTTGGCAAATGGGCCTGGCACACACGCTGGCAGGCAGGCAACTGCAATTAGATTACACTAGCAGACTGATGTTTCACAGTCAAAAAAGTTTTTTTTTTTAAATTTACACTACTGTTACAACAGATATGAGTGCTGGCACTAGTTGGCAAGTGGGCTGGCACACACGCTGGCAGGCAGGCAGGCAACTGCTATTAGATTACACTAGCAGACTGATGTTTCACAGTCAAAAAAGGTTTTTTTTACAAAATGTACACTATTGTTACAATAGATGTGAGTGGTGGCACTAGTTGGCAAGTGGGCTGGCAAACACGATGGCAGGCAGGCAACTGCAGTTAGATTACACTAGCAGACTGATGTTTCACAGTCAAAAAAGTTTTTTTTTTTAAATTTACACTACTGTTACAACAGATATGAGTGGTGGCACTAGTTGGCAAGTGGGCCTGGCACACACGCTGGCAGGCAGGCAACTGCTATTAGATTACACTAGCAGACTGATGTTTCACAGTCAAAAAAGTTTTTTTTTTTTTAAATTTACTCTACTGTTACAACAGATATGAGTGGTCGCACTAGTTGGCAAGTGAGCCTGGCACACACGCTGGCAGGCAGGCAACTGCAATTAGATTACACTAGCAGACTGATGTTTCACAGTCAAAAAAGTTTTTTTTTTTTAAATTTACACTACTGTTACAACAGATATGAGTGGTGGCACTTAGCAAGTGGGCCTGGCACACACGCTGGCAAGCAGGCAACTGCAATTAGATTACACTAGCAGACTGATGTTTCACAGTCAAAAAAGTTTTTTTTTTTAAATTTACACTACTGTTACAACATATATGAGTGGTGGCACTAGTTGGCAAGTGGGCCTGGCACACACGCTGGCAGGCAGGCAACTGCAATTAGATTACACTAGCAGACTGATGTTTCACAGTCAAAAAAGTTTTTTTTTTTAAATTTAAACTACTGTTACAACAGATATGAGTGGTGGCACTAGTTGGCAAGTGGGCCTGGCACACACGCTGGCAGGATGGCAACTGCAATTAGATTACACTAGCAGACTGATGTTTCACAGTCAAAAAAGTTTTTTTTTTTAAAAATTACACTACTGTTACAACAGATATGAGTGGTGGCACTAGTTGGCAAGTGGGCCTGGCACACACGCTGGCAGGCAGGCAACTGCAATTAGATTACACTAGCAGACTGATGTTTCACAGTTACTTTCTTTTTTTTTAATTTACACTACTGTTACAACAGATATGAGTGGTGGCACTAGTTGGCAAGTGGGCCTGGCACACACGCTGGCAGGCAGACAACTGCAATTAGATTACACTAGCAGACTGATGTTTCAAAGTCAAAAAAGTTTTTTTTTTTTTTAAATTTACTCTACTGTTACAACAGATATGAGTGGTGGCACTTAGCAAGTGGGCCTGGCACACACACTGGCAGGCAGGCAACTGCTATTAGATTACACTAGCAGACTGATGTTTCACAGTCAAAAAAGTTTTTTTTTACAAAATGTACACTATTGTTACAACAGATGTGAGTGGTGGCACTAGTTGGCAAGTGGGCCTGGCACACACGCTGGCAGGCAGGCAACTGCAATTAGATGACACTAGCAGACTGATGTTTCACAGTCAAAAAAGTTTTTTTTTTAAAAATGTACACTACTGTTACAACAGATATGAGTGGTGGCACTAGTTGGCAAGTGGGCTGGCACACACGCTGGCAGGCAGGCAGGCAGGCAACTGCAATTAGATTACAATAGCAGACTGATGTTTCACAATCAAAAAAGTTTTTTTTTTTTTTAAATTTACACTACTGTTACAACAGATATGAGTGGTGGCACTTAGCAAGTGGGCCTGGCACACACGCTGGCAGGCAGGCAACTGCAATTAGATTACACTAGCAGACTGATGTTTCACAGTCAAAAAAGTTTTTTTTTTTTAAATTTACACTACTGTTACAACAGATATGAGTGGTGGCACTAGTTGGCAAGTGGGCCTGGCACACACGCTGGCAGGATGGCAACTGCAATTAGATTACACTAGCAGACTGATGTTTCACAGTCAAAAAAGTTTTTTTTTTTAAATTACACTACTGTTACAACAGATATGAGTGGTGGCACTAGTTGGTAAGTGGGCCTGGCACACACGCTGGCAGGCAGGCAACTGCAATTAGATTACACTAGCAGACTGATGTTTCACAGTCAAAAAAGTTTTGTTTTTTTTTAAATTTACTATACTGTTACAACAGATATGAGTGGTGGCACTAGTTGGCAAGTGGGCCTGGCACACACGCTGGCAGGCAGGCAACTGCTATTAGATTACACTAGCAGACTGATGTTTCACAGTCAAAAAAGTTTTTTTAAAAAAAATTTACACTACTGTTACAACAGATATGAGTGGTGGCACTTAGCAAGTGGGCCTCGCACACACACTGGCAGGCAGGCAACTGCAATTAGATTACACTAGCAGACTGATGTTTCACAGTTAAAAAAAAAAATTTGTAAAAAAATTTACACTACTGTTACAACAGATATGAGTGGTGGCACTAGTTGGCAAGTGGGCCTGGCACACACGCTGGCAGGCAGGCAACTGCAATTAGATTACACTAGCAGACTGATGTTTCACAGTCAAAAAAGTTTTTTTTCTTTTTAAATTTACTCTACTGTTACAACAGATATGAGTGGTGGCACTTAGCAAGTGGGCCTGGCACACACGCTGGCAGGTAGGCAACTGCTATTAGATTACACTAGCAGACTGATTTTTCACAGTCACAAAAGTTTTTTTTACAAAATTTACACTACTGTTACAACAGATATGAGTGGTGGCACTGCAGGCAGGCAACTGCAATTAGATTACACTAGCAGACTGATGTTTCACAGTCAAAATTACACAGGCAAAAAAAAAAAAAAAGATGTTCTAGCCCTAAAAAGTGCTTCTTGGGGTGCTCTCCTTACAGCAGAGATCAGATGAGTCCTTCAGGACTGTAGTGGACACTGAATACACTAGCCTAGCTATCAATTTCCCTATAAAATCATCAGCAGCTACACTATCCCTCCTCTCACTAAGAATGCAGGATCAGAATGAATCTAAAATGGCTGCTGCCCAGGAGCTGGGAGGGTCTGGGAGGGAGTGTCTACTGCTGATTGGCTGAAATGTGTCTGCAGAATGTGAGATACAGGGTCAAAGTTTACTCAATGATGATGAATAGGGGGCGGATCGAACATCGCATATGTTCGCCCGCCGCGGCGAACGCGAACAAGCTATGTTCGCCGGGAACTATTAGCCGGTGAACTATTCGCGACATCACTAGTTGTCAGTTTTAAGTCTTTCCCTGTCTGTAGGATGGACACGAGATTTGGCACATTCATTGAAAACAACAAATCTTGGTTTCTAGTGATTTCTATTGTTTAAAAATAAATATACTAGGAAAGGTTGGTTATCATGACTCCACAGCTGCTGATCCTATATTCCACCTAGCACCCTAGAGAGCACATAATTGGTTTCCACAATTTAATTCAAATATTCTACCAATTGACTTGTAGCCCCTATCAACCATCTGCTCAAATTAATCAGTTATATGCCCATTTTGGACCTCAGATAAGACCCAATCAATTTAGTGCCTAGTTTACTTTTATGTTAATTTTAATGGACAGTAAGTTAGCATATTATACTGTACAGTTAAATAACTGGCAACCTTATTGGATTTCTTCTATTCTCAAACGTGTCAAATATTTGTCAACCATCTGAAAAAAATGTTTTTCTTCAAATGAATATGAAATCTCCCAACAATAAATTCAATTATCATTACTATTATTATTATTATTATTATTATTATTACAACATAAAATTCAAATATACTATTTGAATTTTGTACTTTGTATAATGTTACAATTTTATATTCAGATGTTGACATTCATTGTATAGAATGATCTGAGTGGTAGACCAAATGTTAAGGGGAACATTTAAATGTAAACTGAAATTAGTCCATCGCATTGATTTATGAGTAAATATCAGTTAGCAAACTAATACATTCTTAAGCACTTAATTTACATTCCTCATTATGTTGTGTAAAATGTAATGCATGTAAACAAATTTTGAATCAAGTGTTATTACTTAAAACTGTATTCCCACAAATCTTTTCAACAAAATGTAAAGGGGGCATATGTTTTTTTATTCTACATCAATTTCTCATTTTTCATGTTAATGATCAGCTTGTGCAAATCACTAAATAAAATGTTTCAGGAACAAAATAACAAACAAAAGCTCTTTTATGCTGCATATGATTTCCAGCCTGCTTCAGGCCACGCTGGGTAAGCAAAATTAGAATGCTGAAAATAATATAATTCAAATAATTCAATTCATTTTTTCAGGCAACGAGTAATTATTAAAGAGCTACTTTAGCAAACAGCAACACTCCCATGAGATAGAATGCTAATCCAAAATGAATATATTATTAGACTTGATTTCCAAGGTTAAAACTCTACAGCTTTTTAATAAATCAGCCTTCCAATTATTATAATTTAAATGATTATATTTTACAATGCATTTTTTTTAACTGCAAAACTATATTATATACTTTAATTGTGGTCTGACACCTCCAAATCACTTGCCTTTATTTTGTACATTATGCTGTTTTTTATAGGGTACCCCAACTGAGCCAGTCACCCTATTAGCTAAATATGAGTTCAATAATGCCAACCACTTTTGTTGCACACCATTGTTGTATGTATAGAACTTTTATAGACCCAATCTTAAATACTTCCCCTTTGTTGCTTTTTTAAAGTTTATTTACTAGTATCCTATTGTGTATCTCTGATTATCTCAAACTGATTATAGTTCTTTGCACACAATTGAGATTGTCTACCAAAATGGATCATTTGAGAAGAGTAAAGACAATATTTTAGACAAAACCATAGCCTTTGTTAGGCCCTCTTAACTAATCTCAGGAGTAGGACCTGAAGAGTCAGGAGAAGGACCAGCGGTAAGAAGAGTGTTGCTCATCAGGCTGGAACTCTGACAATTGTCATCTGACACTTACTCCATCTGTCTGTCACATAATTCAGATGTGGGAAGTTGCACCTGAGATGTACAGAACATAAGTAAGCTTATTTAGCCCCCAGCTTGCACTTAGCAGGTTGTAGCTTGAAATTCGAGCAGTGGCATGAGTCTTGGACTGTTAGATTTCATTATTTATAGTGTCTATGAAGACAAAAAAGGGACAGCGCAACTCGATTCAAGGTAGATTTTATTAGCATCCAGATCTGCACACACGTAAAAATGCCCTTACAAGATGTAAGTTGATAAACAGCAGTAGTTAAAAAACAAGATAAGGACCCTCCAGGTTCAGGCGTAGCGTCTTTAGTAGCGGTTGAATTATATCCGGCGTCTGATTCAAAACTCCCGGGTAATCTGCACCTATGCGCTGGATACGTCACAGGATCCCCGCCTGACGACACTCCCCTCCACCTACGGATGTCCTACTGGATCAAAAAGCCTCAACGCGTTTCGCCGGTTCACACACACCGGCTTTTTCAAGAGTGTTTTTTAACTACTGCTGTTTATCAACTTACATCTTGTAAGTGCATTTTTACATGTGTGCAGATCTGGATGCTAATAAAATCTACCTTGAATCGAGTTGCGCTGTCCCTTTTTTGTCTTCATAGCCACGTCTGTCTATCCGAGAGAGAGGAATCCACGGATTGGTGTGCAGCTGCATCTCGTCTGAGAGTCTTTTGTTCCGGCTTCTATCGTTGGAAAGTTTCTTACCGTATCCAAGGGGTATGTTGACCAAGATTTAGCGCTGTTCATTATTTTGTATGTTTTTAAATTATTTATAGTGTATACATCTGAAATGGCACTACCCTGGAAAAAGTGCCAAGAAATGCACAGAAACCTATAAATTGTTTGCGAGACTAATATTCAGTACTTGGTTATTCATCTATGATGAGCCCGGCGTTCCTGATTTTTTACTCTTTCTCCTGACTTGACCTTGGACTGACAACTGGATTTACTTTTTTGGCTGACATTTTGTTGTGTTGTCTGATTTCTTCTGCTTACCTGGCTGCTGACTTTTGGAACTGTGGACCTGAGTAATCTTTTAGATCTCCCTTGTGTGTTGTAATCTGATCATTGACTGATCTATTTTTTCTGACCTCAGCTTACCGTTATTCTGTGCACTTAAACCTTCCTCTGCACACCTGGATTTGAAGAATAAGAGCAATATCTCACTTTTACCTTTGTATTGTCCCCCCCTCCCCCAATAAGTAGATGGTGATATGTGCTCTAAATATCCGTGGCTTGAAAATGGCTTCCTTTCTTTAACATTAAAAGCATATGTAAGCTTTTTTTCAGCAGAGAGTGAAGCAAATTTGTGCACTGCTATTTACTAAAAGGTACAATACAACATAATTTCTCTGATGGCCAAAATAAGCTGTCACAGTATGATTAGTATATTACTGAATATCCTTTATTATCTTTGGATTTCCTGGAATATATAGTTAAATATTTATAATTAGTTCCCTTATAACATTTTATAATAAGCAGTTCATTCTTATAACATTTTATTAACCAGGTATCATGCTTCAGTTTTTAGTACAAAAATGCAGTGGTCAGAAGTGAAAATGTATTCATGACAGTATCCTATCATATGGATTTTAAAGTATAAAAAACCTTTCAAATGAACTAATTATTGTTCTTTCTTCCAAGCAAACATCTACCTAGATAACATGCATTTCCAAACTAGGGGCCAGATTAAACAATATAGTGCCCAAGGCAGTTTTTTGTGACTCTCAACTTCTGCAAACTGAATACTGTAAGTGTCTGAACCGATGGTTGTGTGGGGGGTGGGTTTTTTTCAGTATTTAGTTTTGTCATAGGAATATTATTCATTAAACAGAAATGTGGGAATATAGAGATGAAATAATGTGAATGCATTTCTCTCTCATATTGCTTAGTATCATAGATATATGATTGTGCTACATAACCATGCACATATTTGTACTTGGGCAAACTATGGTGAAAGTCTTACTGAGGTTCTAATATACGAAGTCTATGTATATTTAAGTACAGTATGTTTTAATATTTCAATCAGCAGTATTTCTAAAATATGCACACAAGTCCCTTAAAATACAGAACACTTATAAGTTACACATGCTGCAGGGTGTGCAGGGAGGAATATGAATAACACAATACATGTTCCTCCCTGTATACCCTGCACAAGCACTCAAGATAAATGAAAGATTCCACTGTTCCCTCTCAAGCAACATACTGGACATCTCTGCTCTATTATGGGTATTTTGAGGTTTGGTTCCATGACCCTTGCCCTGTTTAAAAAAAAAAAAAAAAAATGTCATTCCAGATACCTTACTGTCCTTTTTGTATTGTAATTCAGATGTTCAAATACTTACTAATGTGCCTGACCTGTAAAAGCAAAAAATGATATTGAAACCATAAAAAGACATGAAACCCACTTTGTTCTTTCATGATTCAGATAGAACTTACAATTTTAAACAACTTTCCAATTTACTTCTATTATCCTGTTTTCTTTGTTTTCTGGGTATATTTTGTTAAAAAGCAGGGCGGTAAGCTCAGAAGTATGCATAAGTCTGGAGAACTATATAGCAGAAGTTTTGCAAGAATTGTATCCATTTGCAAGAGCTCCAAACGCCTACCTAGGTATTTCTTCAAAAAAGAATACCAAGGAAATAAAGCAAATAAATGATAGAAATAAATTGGAATCTTTTTTTTAAAATTGTATGCTCTGTCAGATTGGTGGTACACAGGCCAAGATATCTTTTTATTATTGTCCTTTCATGAAAATAGTCTAGGACATCCCAGGAATAATAATAATAAATAAATAAATAATATATTAAAGGGACGGTCTAGTTAAAATTAAACTTTCATGATTCATATAGGATATGCAATTTTTAACAACTTTCCAATTCACTGTTATCATTAAATTTGCTTTGTTCCTTTGGTTTTCTTTGCTGAAAGCTAAACCTAGGTAGGCTCATATGCTAATTTCTAAGTCATTGAAGACTGCCTCTGATCTCAGTAAATTTTGACACTTTGGGGCCCATTTATCAAGCTCTGTATGGAACTTAAAGGGCCGTGTTTCTGGCGAGCCTTCAGACTTGTCAGAAACACAAGTTATGAACCAGCGGTCTAAAGACCGCTGCTCCCTAACCTGTCCGCCTGCTCTGAGGAGGCGGACAGAGATCGTGTGAAATCAACCCGATCGAATACGATTGGGTTGATTGACACACCCTGCTAGCAGCCGATTGGCCGCGAATCTGCAGGGGGCGGCATTGCACCAGCAGTTCACAAGAGATGCTGGTGCAATGCTGAATGCGGAGAGCGTATTGCTCTCCGCATTAAGCGATATCTTTCGTTGAATGGATCATGTCGGACAGACATTTCATAAATAGGCCCCTATGTGTTCACTCACGTGGAGTTATTAATGAGCTAGCACTGATTGGCTAGAATTCATGTCTGTCAAAAGAACTGAGATAAGGGGGCAGTCTGCAGAGGCTTAGATACAAAATAATCGCAGAGGTAAAAAGTATATTTATATAACCATGATAAAGGGATTATCTATCTTTTTAAACAATAATAATTTTGGAGTAGACTGTCCCTTTAATATACGAAGTTTGCAATTGAAAAGTAAAATGTCATTTAAAAACAGCAATGAAAAATAAACAAGTACATTTAAATGTGTTAAGCAGTCAGCCTTGTGCTGCAGCTTTGATGTCTGGGTAGACACATGCAAATGAGGAACATACACTTTAAAGGGATATTAAAATGCTTTGAAACAGCTTTAAAAAATGGCAGTTTTAAATGGGTGCTGATGGCTATGAATGCTCTCTACACCAGGCTTGTGCACCAAATGCAGATCAGATGGTAAAAAAGGACTAAGACAGACTAGTTTAAAAGTCTTTGCATTGACATAATAAACTAGGCAATAACCAGCATAATATTAACTTTTATGTATCTTCTAGAATCTGCATACAAAATAAAGGATTAAAGGGAACCCTAAAATTTTCTTTATGATTTGGATAGAATATACAATTTCAAACAACTTTCCAATTTACTTCTATTATCAAATTTGCTATATTATCTTGTTATCATTTGCTGAAGGACCAGCATTGCACTACTGGTAGCTATCTGAACACATCTAGCTAGCCAATCACAAGAGACAAATGTATGCAGGCACCAATCAGCAGCTAGCTCCCACTAGTGTAGGATATGTATGTATTCTTTTCCAATAAGGGATACTAAGAGAACAAAGCACATTTGAAAATCGAAGTGAATTTAAAAGTGTCTTAAAAATACACACTCTATCGGGGGGGCCTGGTTATACTCTACAATGAGGTATGGAGGAGCTCAATGCAGCCATACTAACTCAGCTGGAAACTTTCAGCAGCTTAATGAGTCTCAGATTCGCTGATCTCAGAGAAGTGCTTAGGGACTGCTCTGCACCACTAACCTCTATCCCGGAACTAAATGTGGACCCAAAGTCTTCAACGTTCCATCTCTTAGTCCCACAGCGCCTCAAGCAAGAACCCACGAAGAGCCCTGTCGGGCAGATCAGTCATCCTAACCTGATTGAGATGGATTCAACAAGGAAGACCTTTCCAGACATGTCGGTTACAACTGGAGTAATATTCCCCCTGACTGCTTTGGACGGGGATGCGGCTGGCCTCCCCGGCTTCAATTCTCTACATACTGAAGCAGACGCTTACCTGAAGGATTGCGAGATTCGTAGACATACCGAAGTCGCATGCGCTTTGCTCTATAGCACTGAGGAGCTGCCGCCCAAGCAGAGGCTCCCATATCTCTCAGTTGAAAACGGATTTGCTAGTTGGTATGTGGAGGTTCGTGGGAGAGCCCTTTCTATACATAACACGCATGTTCGCATCCTGGAGGACTCATGCCTGACACTTCTCCCCCTGCACAGGCCACATACAGGCACGTTCTTACCCCCCACTGGGCTAGACTCATGGCAGACACTATGGTTCTTCTTTGGGGTGGGTTGAGCCAAGGAAACTCTCCATAACAAAAGATGGAATTGATCACATTGAAAGGATTATTAACAAACCGTAAGAACAATGTTGCTATACTTTTCTCTTTGCAATTGCGGACTTTATGTGGGATTTCATACTGACATTTGGCTATACTGCTACTTTTCACATCTTTGACAATCTCACTATGTGGACCATGAGAGTGTTTGCTATACATTTCACCAAACTTGGAGGATCAGCGATCCACAAACCTTCTTTACCAAAGTTTTTCTGTATGTCCTATTTACTATTGGGACTGCCTTCTTATTAGCTGAGTATCTGAAGGGATTTTATATTGTTCACTATGCTTTGTACTTATTTTCTGTTCTACACATTATACAGCAGCATATGCTTTTGTTGAGTAGGAGGTACATATCCCAACTGCCAATCTTTTTTACAGTACAAAACACCTACATACAAGCCACTCATCCCAGAGGGTTTATTTGCTTTAGTGTGTGTGAATTCTATTATTAGGCTTACTATGCAACGGAGGTAACTAGGGTATTTGAAATTTCCACCCATGTCAGTTTGTTGGTCTGTGTTGGAATTCTATGTTGGAAATACGTAGGTCACAAACCATACCTCTCCTCCCTCTCACCTGTATGTTAATATAGACTTTATAATGTAACCTAGTATTGTGGCTTACTGGTCTTCCATATTGCCTACACATCTATACAAGCATGTGTGAAACTACTTTCAGCACATTTCTATGCACTAAGCACGGGACCCTATTTTACGGTAGCTTTATGACTTCATAGTGTTCTATAACTTTATGTATTTGGTACCTCCAGATTATCCAGTCATTCTACTAATGCAATTTAAATAACTCTAGATCCTCCTCCTACCTTGTAGGATCACAAGTTCAAAATACACTTAATATGTATACATTGGGCTAGCTATTGCTAGTACAACACTTTTTAAATACTCTCTAACTCTGATAGTGCCGTCTTGGAGTAAGTTGATCCTCACAAAGACTCTTTTTCCTGTGACAGGGACCCACCTGTGAGACCCTGTCCTCCCGCTCGCCACACGGATGATGTCTGTAGGGACAGGTGTTCCATCCTTTAGTATATAATCCTTGAATGAACAGTTGAAAGCGATGTTATGCGCACCTTTATGCAAGGCTCAGTTTTTATTAACTTCTGTTAAATATGTTTTTCCTTGTTATATTTTCATTAAGCCCATGGCTGAGAGAGTGTTACCTTATTTCCTAAATTCCTATATGCATCAAGATTTACGCCCTCAGAAAACGTTACACTTTCCTTATTATGCTTACCAGTATGTTGTCATAATGCAAAAGGTACTCTATAAATTGTTTACTCATTCTGATACCATTCACAACAGATATGAGCTCCTGGGACAGCACCTTTGTCATATATACTTCTTGCAATGTCCCTTCTGTAGAGGGCATATGTTTAGGAACATGTAGAATTTAGCTCTAGTGTATGCCGGATCTTTTATGGCTCTCATGTTATTGTCATGTGCACTGGTATTAATGTTTACTCAACTCTGCCTTAGACAAACATACTATTATTGGTTTATATAGTATAGCTAGCCTGTTAGGCACACTCTTGGCTTACAGACCAACTATCATCTATACTGGAGGTTATGATTCATATGCACTTTGTTAAGGTACAGGAGTATAGCTAGTATATTGATCATCAGGGTAAAATGACACCTAGGCTATAAATTATTTTTGCCCATGTAAGAGGAACTAATTTTTCTGAGCTATTTACATTTTGGCCTCTTGCTATAACTGATAATGTTCTTAGTAGTACCCCTCACACCTCCCTTAATAAAGCCTGCTCCCCCTCCACCTCTCCCTTCTCTTCTAAGCAGCTCTGGCCTGCTGATTTCCCCCCCTCCCCTATATACCTCGGTCCAAGAGTGGCCGACACCAGGGCCGCCATCAGGGGGTGACAGGGGTGACTCCTGTCAGAGGCCCAATGGGCCAGGGGGGCCCCATGAGGCAAGAGCATTTTTTAAAAATTTTTGTCAGCCACCAGTGGGTACTACAGCAGAGTGCTAATTGAGCATGGGAAATGTTATTACAAGGAGTAAAGTATTAGCATTAGAGAGAATTTCTGAGTGTGCACTAAACCACTATGCACAGTGTGAGACAGACTTTGTACTTAAGTTTGTACAGTGTGTGCCTGAGTCAGACGTCAGATCACTTTCATTTGCAGAGGAGGTGGGACTTACTTAGAAAATGTTTTTTTTATTTCTTTGTGCAATTTTGGATTGTAACTTCAGTGTTTGAAATGAGACAGGTTAACTTAAAACTGTTCAGTTTACACTACAGCTGACTTAATTTTGAAATACATACCAACAAGCCTAAATCATGCATTTAACCAGATCTAATGGTATGAGTACCACAGCTTATGGTTCTACCAAGACCATATAGAGTACAGCATTTTCAAAATCCATAAGTACAGCTGACAGATGGGAACATTTGTACACTATATTTGAAGTGGTGCTCTTGGTTGGAGAAAATGGGGAAAAAACAAACAAACATATGTCAACCTTTTAAAAGTACTTTTCTTCATCTAGCCATCTACCCAGATCATCAATGTCCAATTTTGAATTCACAAAATTATTTTTGTTTGCACATTTACAAATATGATTCTTTAAAAAGTGATCTCTTAATTTCTGCATTTTTTTTTATCATGCATGTCACACACTGTTGATTTAGGTAATGCACGGTGCATAAATGTTTCCTCCTGTGAGTGTTTCTGTGGGTGTCTGTGTTTATGTCTTTGTGCTTTGGTTTGTGTCTCTATGAGTGTGTATGTATTTTTTTATATGGGTCTCTCTGTGAGGGTGGGTGTGTATGTCTTTGTGCATTTTCTGTGGATGTCTGTGAGGGTGTGTGCATATGTCTTTGAGCTTTTTCTATGGGTGTCTCTGTGAGGGTGTGTGTATGTTTGTCTTTGTGTATTTTCTCTGGATGCCTCTGTGAAGGTGGGTGTGTATGTTTGTGTTTTCTGTGGATGTCTCTGTGAGGGTGGTGTGGGTGTGTATGTATATATGTATGTCAGTGTTTTCTGTGGATGTCTCTGTGAGGGTGTGTGTTTTCTGTGGGTGTCTCTGTGAGTGTGTGTGTGTATGTCTTTGTGTGTTTTCTGTGGATGTCTCAAAGAGGGTATGTGTATGTATGTCTTTCTGTGTTTTATGTGGTTGTCTTTCTGTGTGTGTATGTCTTTCTGTGTTTTCTGTGGGTGTCTCTGTGTGTGTGTGTGTGTGTGTATGTCTTTCTGTGTTTTCTGAGGCTGTCTCTGTCTGTGTCTCCTTGAGTATATGTGCAAGTTTGAGTTTGTGTGTGTGTGTGTCCATTGTCTGTTCCTTTTTAGGACATTTTGACCTTACTAATGATTATTCACATCTTTCTACAGACTTTGAGACTAACAAGACCTTTCTGGAAGTCACCAATCCCCAATTTACCCTTTAAATTATTGTTTAGGCAGTTCAGGGCCCTTCCTTTCAGCCACTGCATGCTGTTGTCATCATTTAGTTGGAATCTTCCTTTACAAAAAGATAATCAGAACTCCATATTTTGTTTTCTAAATCTCCTTTTTTTTTTTTACAAAACTGTAGTTTACCTCATTACTTGTCAGGTCAATATAAACAAGTGCTGAGTGTCTGTTTGGGTGTCTGTGTCTGAGTGTGTTTCTTTGCGTGTCTGCTAGAGTGTCTATATGTGAATCCTTATGTGTGAGTGTGTGTGTTTCAGTGTATGAGTGTGTCTGTGTGTGTGTATGTTACTACCTTTACAACATTTCCAAGTTTAAATAGACACTTAAGAATAAACTGCATGTACGTTTTAGTCACTTGGTCAAACATTGCACATGTCAAAGGAGGGGGGGAGGGCCTCTGATCAATGGTTAAGTCAGGGGCCCCAAAATTTCTAGTGGCGGCCCTGGTCGACACAAAAGCCAATTCCCCACACCTCACTTTTATTAGACAGTCTTATTTTACTGCAGGGAACATTTCGTCATAGGGGATAATAAAAAAGGAAGTTCCATTCTAGTCAGTCCGAACCTTCTCCCACACCATATTAGGATATGACATGTGTCTCAATCAATACCGGTACATTCCATTGTTATATTTGAATCGATGCAATTGTTAACTACGGATGAAATTTGTATGTTTTATTTACTCACAACTTCAATAAAAATTGTTTATCAAAACAAAAAAAAAATACACACTCTATCTAAATCATGCAAGTTTAATTTCGACTTACCTATCCCTTTAAAAAAAAATGCAATATAACGATTTTGTTAGCAAAATGTATATTTTTTATATTTGATTAAACCTTGTGTGAATGTTTATCTTATCTATGCTGCTGCATCCCATTTAGGGATAGATATAAATTATAAACTTCATAGAATGTTGCAGGGTCAAGGTTGATACACTCCAGCCTCTCTGGGGGAATAAACACAAAATAAAAAAAAAACAAAAAAAACACTATTTTTAGAATTTAATTATAGGAAAAGTAAGCAAAATAAATAATGAAATGCTAGTTAAAAATTTATTAATTAATTAATTTTATAAGGATTTTATTTTTTGGTCCCTTTAAAAATGCTTTACTGCTTATAATT
Source organism: Bombina bombina (assembly GCF_027579735.1). Lineage (NCBI taxonomy): Eukaryota > Metazoa > Chordata > Amphibia > Anura > Bombinatoridae > Bombina > Bombina bombina. The sequence goes on along the minus strand of NC_069505.1, from coordinate 304,525,825 downwards.
TATCAATTTCCACAGCCATTTAGGAATTGTGAAAATAAAATCCAATAATTTTGGTTACTAGTTACCAGTTAGGATAGAGATAAACTAATAACTGTCTCACCAACTATATTTTCAGTTTATATAAACAACTGTTTCTCAGCAACATATACAAAAAAAACGTTATAATCTTATTTTCCTAATAATGTTATTTTCTCTGAATGAATGCAAAATGTGTTACAATTACAATGTAGTGTACTATATGCAAGTGCTGTACATTGAAGTCTGAAGGCGCAGAATGCCTCAGGGACTATGGAGAAATCAAAATGAAAAGAAGAGGTCGCAAAATGAATAATTTAGAACTTGTATTTGTAAAGTCCTTTGCAATTATGCAACAAGAAATCACCTAAAGGAGTGAATTTATTTAAGTGAACATGTTTTTCAGGATACATATTTGCTTAGTACCAATCCAAGGAGCAAATTAGATGACTTCACAAAAAAACTCCAAAAAATATATAAAGCCAGAACAATTATCTGAAGCTGGAAAAAACTAACACCTAGATTATGAGTTTTTGTCGGTAATGGTGTGTGGTGCTAACGCACAGTTTTTCCTCACCGCTCACCACAGACAGCGCTGGTATTACGGGTCTTTAGAAACCCAGCGTTAGCCGCAAAAAAGTGATTGTAGAGCAAAATTTAGCTCCACATCTCACCTCAATACCAGCGCTGCTTACGGTAGCGGTAAGCTGGAAAAATGTGCTTGTGCACGATTTCCCCATAGGAATCAATGGGGCTGATTCGGCTGAAAAAAAACCTAACACCTGCAAAAAAGCAGCGTACAGCTCCTAACGCAGCCCCATTGATTTCTATGAAAGACTTTTTATGTCTACACCTAACACCCTAACATGAACCCCGAGTCTAAACACCCCTAATCTTACACTTATTAACCCCTAATCTGCCGCCCCCCAAACATCGTCGCAACCTACATTATATTATTAACCCCTAATCTGCCGCTCTGGACACCGCCGTCACCTACATTATACTTATGAATCCCTAATCTGTCGCCCCCAACATCGCAGACACCTACATTGTAGTTATTAACCCCTATTCTGCCACCCCCAATGTCGTTGCAACCTACCTACAATTATTCACCCCTAATCTGCCGCCCCCAACGTCGCCGCCACTATAATAAAGTTATTAACCCCTAAACCTAAATCTAACCCTAACCCTAACTTAAATATAATTTAAATAAATCTAAATAAAAATACTATTATTAACTAAATTATTCTTATTTAAAACGAAATACTTACCAATAAAATAAGCCCTAAGATAGCTACAAAATAACTAATAGTTACATTGTAGCTAGCTTAGGGTTTATTTTTATTTTACAGGCAACTTTGTATTTATTTTAACTATGTAGAATAGTTATTAAATAGTTATTAACTATTTAATAACTTCCTAGTTAAAATAAATACAAATATACCTGTAAAATAAATCCTAACCTAGGTTACAATTACACCTAACACTACACTATCATTAAATAAATTACCTAAATTAACTACAATTAATTACAATTAAATAAAATAAACTAAATTACGGAAAAAAAACACTAAATTACAGAAAAAAATAAAATAATTACAATTTTTTAAAACTAATTACACCTAATCTAATCCCCCTAATAAAATAAAAAAGCCCTCCAAAATAATAAAAATCCCTACCATATACTAAATTACAAATAGCCCTTAAAAGGGCTTTTTGCAGGGCATTCACCCAAAGTAATCAGCTCTATTACCTGTAAAGAAAAAGACAATAACCCCCCAACATTACAATCCACCACCCACACACCCAACCCTACTCTAAAACCCACCCAATCCCCCCTTAATAAAACCTAACACTACCCCCTTGAAGATCACCCTACCTTGAGACGTCTTCACCCAACCGGGCAGAAGTGGTCCTCCAGACGGTCCGAAGTCTTCATCCTATCCGGGCAGAAGAAGTCTTCCAGACGGGCAGAAGTCTTCATCCAGGCGGCATCTTCTATCTTCATACATCCGGAGTGCAGCTTGTCCATCTTCAAGACATCCGACGCAGAGCATCCTCTTCTTCCGACAACTAACACTAAATGACAGTACCTTTAAGTGACGTCATCCAAGATGGCGTCCCTTCAATTCCAATTGGTTGATAGAATTCTATCAACCAATCGGAATTAAGGTAGAAAAAAATCCTATTGGCTGATGCAATCAGCCAATAGGATTGAGCTCGCATTTTATTGGCTGATTGGAACAGCCAATAGAATGCTCGCTCAATCCTATTGGCTGATTGGATCAGCCAATAGGATTGAACTTCAAGGATTGAACTTCATAGGATTGAACTTTAAGATTAAACAGTCCTTTTGTGGTGTGCTTAACCAAAAAAAAACCTTTGTTGTATCTCTTAAATAGGGAGCTGACCAAATCCCTCCCCTTTGGTTAATGCACGCCACCCAGCCCAGGTGTGTTCCAGATAAATATACTTAAAAAGCTAGAAAGCTTCAAACTGTGTAGACATGACTTGCTGCAGGGTGGAAACTGGTTAGAGTTAGGACCAGTCTACTATGGGACACCTTGTAAGTGGTGACTGGCTTAGCAGAATATGATCATATTGTATGACTAAGATCCAATTTCATTTAAAGGCATTTTTTATAGCAAAAAAATAATAATTTTGCAGCATAAATATAAGTCAATACTATTGCGAGATGTTAATCCCAATTTTATTTGAACTATGTAAGTATATTTAGCAGATAGAAGTATATTTGTTTTTGCAGCTCAAATATAAGCCAATATTATTGCGAGATGTTTATACCAATCTTATTAGAAGCTATGAAAGTATATTTGGCAGACAGAAGCATATCCAAATATGCCATGAAAGAGTGGACTTAAGTGGTTGGATGTGCACCAATACTTTTTGTTGTTTTCTGATTGCATCAGCCAATAGGATTTTTTCTACCTTAATTCAGATTGGCTGATAGAATTCTATCAGCCAATCGGAATTGAAGGGACGCCATCTTGGATGACGTCACTTAAAGGTACCGTCATTTAGTGTTAGTCGTCGGAAGAAGAGGATGCTCCGCGTCAGATGTCTTGAAGATGGACCCACTCCGCTCTGGATGGATGAACATAGAAGATGCCGCCTGGATGAAGACTTCTGCCCGTCTGGAGGACTTCTTCTGCCTGGATAGGATGAAGACTTTGGACCGTCTGGAGGACCACTTCTGCCCGGTTGGGTGAAGACGTCTCAAGGTAGGGTGATCTTCAAGGGGTAGTGTTAGGTTTTATTAAGGGGGGATTGGGTGGGTTTTAGAGTAGGGTTGGGTGTGTGAGTGGTGGGTTGTAATGTTGGGGGGTATTGTCTTTTTTTTACAGGTAATAGAGCTGATTACTTTGGGGCGATGCCCCGCAAAAAGCCCTTTTAAGGGCTATTTGTAATTTAATATATGGTAGGGATTTTTATTATTTTGGGGGGGGGGGTTATTTTATTAGGGGGATTAGATTAGGTGTAATTAGTTTTAAAAAAATGTAATTTTTTTTCCGTAATTTAGTTTATTTAATTTAATTGTAATTAATTGTAGTTAATTTAGGTAATTTATTTAATGATATATATTTATTTTAACTAGGAAGTTATTAAATAGTTAATAACTATTTAATAACTATTCTACCTAGTTAAAATAAATACAAAGTTGCCTGTAAAATAAAAATAAACCCTAAGATAGATACAATGTAACTATTAGTTATATTGTAGCTAGCTTAGGGTTTATTTTATCGGTAAGTATTTAGTTTTAAATAGGAATAATTTAGTTAATTGTAGTAATTTTATTTAGATTATTTTAAATTATATTTAAGTTAGGGGGTGTTAGGTTTAGGGTTAGACTTAGGTTTAGGGGTAATACATTTAATATAGTTGCGGCGACGTTGGGGGCAGCAGATTAGGGGTTAATAAATGTAGGTAGGTGTCGGCGATGTTAGGGACGGCAGATTAGGGGTTGATAAAATTTAACTAATGTTTGCGAGGCGGGAGTGCGGCAGTTTAGGGGTTAATATATTTATTGAAGTGGCGTCAATGTCCGGACGGCAGATTAGGGGTTAAAACATTTATTTAAGTGTTTGCGATGTGGGGGGGGGGGGGCTCGGTTTTGGGGTTAATAGGTACTTTATGGGTGTTAATGTACTTTTATCACTTTAGTTAAGAGTTTGATGTTACGGCATTAGCCCATAAAACTCTTAACTACTGACTTTTAAATGCGGTAGGAGTCTTAACAGGAGAGGGTGTACCGCTCACTTTTTCCAAGACTTGTAATACCGGCGTTAGGCAAATCCCATTAAAAAGATAGGATACGCACTTTACGTAAGTGGATTTGCGGTATGCTCGAGTCGCGGAAGAAAAGTGAGCGGTACACCTGTACCTGCCAGACTCATAATACCAGCGGGCGTTAAAAAGCAGCATTGGGACCTCTCAACGCTGCTTTTTAAGGCTAACGCAAGACTCATAATCTAGGCGACTGACTAGAATAGCACTCTTATGACAAACTCATTTCAAAGTCAGTTTGTTTTTTATGTGCAAATGTTTTTACTGTTAAAATACAGCTGCATTCAGTAGAAATTTAAAAACAGTACAATTATCACATTCTCTAAGATTATCAATAGCACCTTAAAGGACCACTCAATGCAGTAGAATAGCATAATTAACAAGTACTTAATCAAAAAAACAATGATTTAACACATACTCTGAATTTCAAATAAGCAGTAGATTTTTTTTTTCTGACAAATGTATTTTTTCTCCCATTTTCCAGCCCCCTAAATCATGTGACAGGCATTAGCCAATCACAGACTAGTATATGTATACCCTGTAATTTTGTGCACATGTGCAGTAGGATCTTGTTCCCTAGAAAATATGAATATAAAAAATGTGATAATGTAAGTAAATTAGAAAGTGTCTTAAAACTGCATGTTCTTTCTGAATCATAAAAGTTTATTTTGACTTGAGTGTCCCTTTAAAGTGAGTGAGCTAAAACAACACTAACCACCCTGAAATTACAATATATGTTTTGCTTGTTGCAATTGATTTTCTATAGCTAAACTCACTTACCACATGCCTTATTTGAAGGAGCCAATCCAGAATTTTGCAGACAACAAGACTAGCCACGGTCATCATCTTAGTATAAAGTGTATTGTTTAGCAGTTGTTATCAGTTAAATCCAATTAGGGAACAATATTGTATCAGGGCTAGCCTTGATAAATCAGCATGGTGGATTTCCAGCTCTGACAGTTAGAAACTTTGCCCCATTTTTCATTATTATTATTATTATTATTATTATCAGGTATTTATAAAGCGCCAGCAGATTACGTAGCGCTATACAAGAAATAATGGGACATTACAGGGATGCATTAAATACACAAACAAGTAAAATATTGGGGTACATTACAGTTGTAGGTGCAGTAATTGAGTTATACAAAAGGAGAGGAATGCCCTGCCCTTTGGCACAATCAGTAGTAGTTAACTTTAAATACAAAGTGGCCTACAGGTAGAGAGGCTCTCAAGCTTACAATCTAAAGGAGAGGGAATGGACACAAAAGGTAGGGGAGAAGGGAAATATGTGTGATATAAGGCAGTGTAAACTGAGAGTGAGTGAAATGTGTGATGAGTAAATGAGGGTTGGAAAAGTGTAACAGAATATGATAAAGTGTCAGTTCAGAGGCTGTGAGAGTGAAGTATTGTCTCTATCCTGGATCATTAGTGACAGCTGCACCTAATTGCTGTTAGGTGTTTATATATTAAGGTAAGCACCAGGATGGGAGGTGTAGGTGGGCTAGTGCGTGCAGAGAGTCTGTAGGATTGTTGTTGCAGTGAGGTCTTCAAATGTTTGTTTGCAGAAATGGATCTATAAAATGTATGTTTGCAGAGAGTCTGTAGGATTGTTGTTGCAGAGAGGTCTGTGTGAGAAAAATGTTTTCATTAAAAGGAGCAACATAAATAGGGAAAGTATGTTGCAGAGTTGTTTTACTACAGATCACAAACTATTTTATATATAAATCTCAATTTGTTTAGTGTCTGGTCTCTTGGCTGAAAGATTCATGTATGTAGGGTTGCCACCTCGGCCAAGTTATCCTCTGCAGGGTGTGCAGAGGAGAAGATGTATTGTGCTGTTCATCAGCACTATTCATTTGATGTCTAGAGGCACAATACATGTTCCGCCCTGCTTACCCTGTAGCATGCGTAACTCATAAGTGTCCAGGAAAACATGGCTGAGGTGGCAACCCTACATGTATGGGACTGTAAATAGTTACTCCCTGGCTAGTGGAAGAAGTGTTCCCTGGATACACAAGGTATGAGAATGAACAGGTATGTGAAGTGGGAGTGGTCAGTAATTCTGGCAAATAGGAAGGGAATCAGTCTAACCTTTTCTTTATGGGTAACTGGTATGCAAGTATCTAAGAGCTTCTGAAACCTTATCTTTGTGGCATTTGAGGGTGCTAACTTCCTCTTACATGTATTGGGTTAGATTAATGAACTCCCATTAGACTGCACAGGGGTCTCACTGTTCATGTGAGATCATGTTTGAAGTACACTGAGGATCTCTTCATTTTTTCTTTTCCAGCCAGTGGACATTACTGGCATTAACATATATAATTGTATTAAAGGGACGTAAAACCCATTTTTTTCTTTCTTTCATGATTTAGATAGAACATAAAATTTTAAACAGCTTTCTAATTTACTTCTATTATCATATTTTCTTTGTTTTCTTGTTATCCTTATTTGAAAAGCAGAAATGCAAGCTCAAGAGTGTTCATATGTCTGAAGCACTATATAGCAGCAGTTTTGCAACAATGTTATACATTAGCAGGAGCACTAGATGGCAGCACTATTTCCTGTCATGTAGGTCTTCCGGCATGTGCACGCTACCTACCTAGGTATCTCTTTAACAAAGAATAACATGAGAATGAAACATTTTTGATAATATAAGTAAATTAGAAACTTTTTAAAATTGTATTGTCTTTCTGAATAATGAAAGACATTTTTTGGGTTTAATGTCCCTTTAATTGCCCCAATACATTGCATCTGGCATGCCATACAAAAACCCTTAGCAATGCAGAGAAACAATAAAAAACAACCATTACATGTAGGAGAAACGTTATGTAAATTGGTGCGTTTGTTAAAAGACCACTCAATGCAGTAGAATTACATAATTAACTAGTGCATTATAAAAAGACAATGCAAAAGCACTTACTCTGAATTTCATTTAAGCAGTAGATTTTTTTGGACAAATTAATTTTTTCTCCCATTTTCCAGCCCTCTGTATCATGTGACAGACAGCAGCCAATCACAGACTAGTATAAGTATACCCTGTGAGCTTCTGCACATGCTCAGTAGGATCTTGCTCCCCATGTATCTAAAAAGACTGAGCAACATTTGATAATGGAAGTAAATTGGAAAGTGTCTTAAAACTGCATCATCTTGCTAAATAATAAAAATTTGTTTTGACTTGGGTGTCACTAAATATTCCCATATACTTTTTTTATGGTAAAGTTGTATCTTTAGATAGAATGAAATTTGTCTATGCAATTTTGTAGACTTAAATGAAAATTAGACCCCAAATTTTTCTTTCAGGATTCAGACAGAACATACAATTCTAAACAACTTTCAAATGTGCTTCATTTTCTTGGTATCCTTTGCTGAAGGAACAACATTGTACTACTGGTAGCTAGCTGAATACATCAAGTAAGCCAATAACAATCTGTATATATGTTTCCTTTTGCACATATGTTAGAGATATTCATTTGTTTGTTTAGTAGTGTATCCAATGTAGTTTTGTGACTCCTGTATCTTTAACAGTGCAACTATGTATCAATTAGTGAGTGGTTGTGCAAAACTGCGTTCATTATAATGGAGCAGAACTGTGCTGAAAGGTAACAAATGTTTTTGAATTTTGCAATTTTGAAGTGATTTATTTTCAGCAAGTTTTTCGTTTCACAAAACTGATTTTTACCAAATTTAAAGGGATAGTAAACCTATATTTTTTTTCTTTCATGATTCATGCAATTTTAAGCAACTTTCTAATTCCCTCCTATTATCCATTTTTCTTTGTTTTCTTGGTATCTTTATTTGAAAAATCAGGAAAGTAAGCTTAAAGGGACACTGAACCCAACATTTTTCTTTTGTGATTCAGATAGAGCATGACTTTTTAAGCAACTTTCTAATGTACTACTATTATCAAATTTTCTTTATTCTCTTGGTATCTTTATTTGAAATGCAAGAATCTAAGTTTAGATGGTGAACAACCTGGGTTGTCCTTGCTGATTGGTGGAAAAAATCCATCCACCAATCAAAAAGTGCTGTCCAGAGTTCTTAACCCAAAAAATCTTAGATGGCTTTAATTTCAAATAAAGATAGCAAGAGAACGAAGAAAAATTGATAATAGGAGTAAATTAGAAAGTTGCGTAAAATTGCATGCTCTATCTGAATCACAAAAGAAAAAAATTGGGTTCAGTGGCCCTTTAAGAGCCGGACCATTTTTGGTTCAGCGCTGGGTAGCACTTGCTGATTGGTTGCTACATTTACCCACCAATCAGCAAGTGCTACCCAGAAAAGGGGCTAGCTCCTAAGCTTAACATTTCTGCTTTTCAAATAAAGATACCAAGAGTACAAAGAAAAATTGATAATAGGAGTAAATTAGAAAGTTGCTTAAAATTGGGTGTTCTTTCATAATCATGAAATAAAACAATTGGGGTTACTATCCCTTTAAACTTTATTTTTTTCTGTGTAAAAGATGACCATATAACATAACAACGTGCAAAAGTTGCGCCATTAAAGTACAATTTTTTTAAAACTTGATGCTGACATCTAGATTTTGATGCCAGCAATATTTTAATAAATTATGCACAAGTACATTTTTTTCTGTAGTAAATCATCATGTATTCTTAAATGGAAATTAGCAAAGCATATAGTAAAAGGAAAATGGTTATATCAGGTGATTTGGGCAAAAATTATTTATTATGGGGAATGGAAAATGCTGAGAATAATCTGCTAGACCTATATGGATTTACTATATCGTAAAAAAAGGTTATTATGCATTTGCATTAAAAAGTATCTCATAAAAGCTTAATTTTTTTATCATTCGAATCTTCAGATGGCTTGTACGTGAATTATTCATTTCTGTCAGTTTTGTTGCTCAATCAAGAGTTCATCTATATTTACATGCTGAAAGGTGCAAATATAGTCGATGATGTCAGAGTAAAAATATAGATTTTATTCATCAAATATATGAAGAAATCCCCATCTCTGTTGAGAATTCAAGGTTGATACAAAAAAGTGATATACACTGAATTCTTACACAATGAAAGGTTGAATTAAAGATCACACTTACAATTGTTTAAAAAATAAATTTTATATATATATATACCATTGAATAGAGAGAGACTAGAGCAGAAATGTTACTTTTACATATATATAATAGAATGTGGATAAATTATAATGGATTAAATTCTAATATTAAAGGGACATTAAACAAATGCTAGATGGAATGATACAGTTAAAGAAAAGATTAGTCTGAGAAAAACATGTAGATTTTAAGTTTAATTAGCTGTTTAAATAGTGACAAAATAAGTGTAAAAAGTTTAATTAGCTGTTTAAATAGTGGCAAAATAAGTGTAAAGTTTTACGGCTAGATTTAGAGTTCTGCGGCCAAAGGGGTGCGTTAGCTACGCAAGCTTTTCTTCTCCCGCACCTTTTAAATACCGCTGGTATTTAGAGCTCACAGAATGGCTGCGTTAGGCTCCAAAAAGGGAGCGTATAGCATATTTACCGCCACTGCAACTCTAGATACCAGCGTTGCTTACGGACACGGCCAGCTTCAAAAACGTGCTCGTGCACGATTCCCCCATAGAAAACAATGGGGCTGTTTGAGCTGAAAAAAAACCTAACACCTGCAAAAAAGCAGCGTTCAGCTCCTAACGCAGCCCCATTGTTTGCTATGCGGAAACACTTCCTAAGTCTGCACCTAACACCCTAACATGAACCCCTAGTCTAAACACCCCTAACCTTACACTTATTAACCCCTAATCTGCCGCCCCCGCTATCGCTGACCCCTGCATATTATTATTAACCCCTAATCTGCCACTCCGTACACCATCGCAAGCTACATTATAGCTATGTACCCCTAATCTGCTGCCCCTAACACCGCCGACCCCTATATTATATTTATTAACCCCTAATCTGCCCCCCTCAAAGTCGCCTCCACCTGCCTACACTTATTAACCCCTAATCTGCCGAGCGGACCGCAACGCTACTATAATAAAGTTATTAACCCCTAATCCGCCTCACTCCTGCCTCAATAACCCTATAATAAATAGTATTACCCCTAATCTACCCTCCCTAACATCGCCGACACCTAACTTCAAGTATTAACCCCTAATCTGCCGATCGGAGCTCACCGCTACTCTAATACATTTTTTAACCCCTAAAGCTAATTCTAACCCTAACCCTTATACCCCCCTAAGTTAAATATAATTTTATTCTAACGAAATAAATTAACTCTTATTAACTAAATTATTCCTATTTAAATCTAAATACTTACCTGTAAAATAAACCCTAATATAGCTACAATATAAATTATAATTATATTATAGCTATTTTAGGATTAATATTTATTTTACAGGCAACTTTGTATTTATTTTAACCAGGTACAATAGCTATTAAATAGTTAAGAACTATTTAATAGCTAAAATAGTTAAAATAATTACAAAATTACCTGTAAAATAAATCCTAACCTAAGTTAAAATTAAACCTAACACTACACTATCAATAAATTAATTAAATACAATACCTACAATTATCTACAATTAAACCTAACACTACACTATCAATAAATTAATTAAAGGGACAGTTTACTCAAAAAATTTCTCCCCTTTAATTTGTTCCCAATGATCCACTTTACCTGCTGGAGTGTATTAAATTGTTTACAAGTAGCTCCTTTACCCTTATATTGGCATTTGAAATTGTTGATTTAGCATGTGGTATCCCCACCTATTCTGAAAGTTTGTGGCCGCAGGTCCCAGCTATAGATAAGCTTTGTAAACACAGCCAGCAGAAGAAATTTCACTCCCAGTGCGATAAAGCAGAGATAAGGTAATAAAATGTTGATTTTCCATTGTTCTCTCAAAGTACTGGTGATTGTTTTAAGGACAGATATAAGATAAAGAAGCAGGTATATTTGCACAATGTGATACAGTAATGAGATCGGATTATACCTACAAGCTCAACCCATTTTATTAGGTTGTGGCTTCGAAACACAAAATCAGAGCTTTAATATACACAAATAAGCCTTAAAAAGCAAATTTTCATACATTTTTTACTCTGCAGTTGGTAAAAAAAGCAATTGTAAACACATTAAGGGAAAAACTATTTTACAGTATACTGTCCCTTTAAATACAATAGCTACAAATAAATACAATGAAATAAACTAACTAAAGTACAAAAAATAAAAAAGAACTAAGTTACAAAAAATAAAAAAATATTTACAAACATTAGAAAAATATTACAATTTTAAACTAATTAAACCTACTCTAAGCCCCCTAATAAAATAACAAAGCCCCCCAAAATAAAAAAATGCCCTACCCTATTCTAAATTAAAAAAGTTCAAAGCTCTTTTACCTTACCAGCCCTGAAAAGGGCCCTTTGCGGGGCATGCCCCAAAGAATTCAGCTCTTTTGCCTGGAAAAAAACACATACAATACCCCCCCCCCCAACATTACAACCCACCACCCACGTACCCCTAATCTAACCCAAACCCCCCTTAAATAAACCTAACACTAAGCCCCTGAAGATCTCCCTATCTTGTCTTCACCTCACCGGGTCCCGATCTGTCCAGAAGAGCCTCCGATGTCTTGATCCAAGCCCAAGCGGGGGGCTGAAGAGTGACGTCCATCCTCGGGCTGAAGTCTGGATCCAAGCTGCGGCTGAAGAAATCCATCATCGGGCTGAAGTCGGAAGTCCATCATCGGGATGAAGTCTTCTATCAAGCAGCATCTTCAATCTTCTTTCTTCCGGAGCGGAGCCATCTTCTTCCCAGCCGACGCGGATCCATCCTCTTCTAACGACGCCTACTCGCCGATTGACGGTTCCTTTAAATTACGTCATCCAAGATGGCATCCCTCGAATTCCGATTGGCTGATAGGATTCTATCAGCCAATCGGAATTAAGGTAGGAATATTCTGATTGGCTGATGGAATCAGCCAATCAGATTCAAGTTCAATCCGATTGGCTGATCCAATCAGCCAATCAGATTGAGCTCACATTCTATTGGCTGTTGCGATCAGCCAATAGAATGCGAGCTCAATCTGATTGGCTGATTGGATCAGCCAATCGGATTGAACTTGAATCTGATTGGCTGATTCCATCAGCCAATCAGAATATTCCTACCTTAATTCCGATTGGCTGATAGAATCCTATCAGCCAATTGGATTTCGAGGGACGCCATCTTGGATGACGTCATTTAAAGGAACCGTCATTCGGCGAGTAGGCGTCGTTAGAAGAGGATGGATCCGTGTCGGCTGGGAAGAAGATGGCTCCGCTCCGCTCCGGAAGAAAGAAGATTGAAGATGCTGCTTGATAGAAGACTTCATCCCGATGATGGACTTCCGACTTCAGCCCGATGATGGATTTCTTCAGCCGCCGCTTGGATCCAGACTTCAGCCCGAGGATGGACGTCACACTTCAGCCCCCCGCTTGGGCTTGGATCAAGACATCGGAGGCTCTTCTGGACAGATCGGGACCCGATGAGGTGAAGACAAGGTAGGGAGATCTTCAGGGGCTTAGTGTTAGGTTTATTTAAGGGGGGTTTGGGTTAGATTAGGGGTATGTGGGTGGTGGGTTGTAATGTTGGGGGGGGTATTGTATGTGTTTTTTTTTCCAGGCAAAAGAGCTGAATTCTTTGGGGCATGCTCCGCAAAGGGCCTTTTTCAGGGCTTGTAAGGTAAAAGAGCTTTTCTATTTTAATTTTAGAATAGGGTAGGGCATTTTTTTATTTTGGGGTGCTTTGTTATTTTATTAGGGGGCTTAGAGTAGGTGTAATTAGTTTAAAATTGTTGTAATATTTTTCTAATGTTTGTAAATATTTTTTTATTTTTTGTAACTTAGTTCTTTTTTATTTTTTGTACTTTAGTTAGTTTATTTAATTGTATTTATTTGTAGGTATTGTATTTAATTTATTTATTGATAGTGTAGTGTTAGGTTTAATTGTAGATAATTGTAGGTAGTTTATTTAATTTATTTATTGATAGTGTAGTGTTAGGTTTAATTGTAACTTAGGTTAGGATTTATTTTACAGGTAATTTTGTAATTATTTTAACTAGGTAACTATTAAATAGTTATTAACTATTTAATAGCTATTGTACCTGGTTAAAATAATTACAAAGTTGCCTGTAAAATAAATATTAATCCTAAAATAGCTACAATATAATTATAATTTATATTGTAGCTATATTAGGGTTTATTTTACAGGTAAGTATTTAGATTTAAATAGGAATAATTTATTTAATAAGAGTTAATTTATTTCGTTAGAATAAAATTATATTTAACTTAGGGGGGTGTTAGGGTTAGAATTAGCTTTAGGGGTTAAAAAATTTATTAGAGTAGCGGTGAGCTCCGATCGGCAGATTAGAGGTTAATACTTGAAGTTAGGTGTCGGCGATGTTAGGGAGGCAGATTAGGGGTTAATACTATTTATTATAGGGTTATTGAGGCGGGAGTGAGGCGGATTAGGGGTTAATAACTTTATTATAATAGCGGCGCGGTCCGGTCGGCAGATTAGGGGTTAATAAGTGTAGGTAGGTAGCGGCAACGTTGGGGGCGGCATATTAGGGGTTAATAAATATAATATAGGGGTCCGCGGTGTTAGGGGCAGCAGATTAAGGGTTCATAGGGATAACGTAGGTGGCAGCGGTGTGCAGTCGGCAGATTAGGGGTTAAAAATGTTTAATAGAGTGGCGGGGATGTGGGGGGACCTCGGTTTAGGGGTACATAGGTAGTTTATGGGTGTTAGTGTACTTTAGAGCACAGTAGTTAAGAGCTTTATGAACCGGCGTTAGCCCAGAAAGCTCTTAACTCCTGTTTTTTTTCTGCGGCTGGAGTTTTGTCGTTAGATTTCTAACGCTCACTTCAGCCACGACTCTAAATACCGGCGTTAGAAAGATCCCATTGAAAAGATAGGATACGCAAATGGCGTAGGGGGATCTGCGGTATGGAAAATTCGCGGCTGCAAAGTGAGCGTTAGACCCTTTCCTGACTGACTCCAAATACCAGAGGGCTGTAAAAACCAGCGTTAGGAGCCTCTAACGCTGGTTTTGACGGCTACCGCCCAACTCTAAATCTAGCCGTTAGTGTCTATAAAACAATGGGAACTGCCATGTTGTAACTTAGGTTTCCTTTTCTGCTGTGGCCAATTAGGGACAGTTATAAATAAGTCACCAGAGTGTGCAGCCAATGGCTGTGTGGAACATAACAGTGTTATGTTAATATAGTGTAATATATAAATATATTACCATTTTATATTACCATCTCAAAGTGTTTAATATCCCTGTAAGTACTTGCAGGCTTATTTTTCTGTTCTCCACAGCTCCTTTACAAAATGAGTACTCATTAGTGTTTGAAGTGAAAACAAGTATTTTTATTTTTTTTGGTTACTTTTTATTGCACTTATATCCATTAGAAATGCTATGGTTTAAAATATATAAGCTGCAGAATTAAAGAGACAGAGTGTAATATAAAATATACAAAAGTACTTTTTTTTTCTTTATATGGTTAGTTCTCTTCGATTGGTTAAACATGTTGTCGCATTTGCCCCATGCTGCTTGAGTTGGGAATACACACAGTGATTTGCAGGATACACATGTATGCCAGTTTGATATTGGCTAACCAGATGTATCCTCACCTTGGGTAGAAAAGGAACATAATCTTGTAAGCATAAAAACACAGGTCTCCATTTATTTAAAGGGACAGTAAAGTCAAAATTAAACTTTCATGATTCAGATAGAGCATGCAACTTTCCAAACTACTTCTGTTATTAAGTTTGCTTCCTTCTCTTAGTATCTTTTATTGAAGAGTAAAACTAGTAGGCTCATTAGAGCTCCGGAGTGTGCACATGTCTTTAGTAGTCTATGGCAGCAGTGTTTTACAACATTGTATAACAAATATACAAATAATGTTGCAAAAAACTGCTGCCATCGAGTACTAAAGACACGAGCACACTCCTGAGCTCTAATGAGCCTTCCTAGTTTTACACTTTAATAAAAGGTAACAAGAGAACAAAGTAAATTTGATAACAGAAGTAAATTGGGAAGTTGTTTAAATTGCATGCTCAATCTGAATCATGAAAGTTTAAATTTGACTTTACTGTCCCTTTAATTACAGATGTAGGCTTTCTTACTCACTAGTAAAAGTGACATAAAACCCAACATGTTTCTTTGATCATTCAGATAGCGCATGCAGTTTTAAAGGGACAGTCAAGTCTAAAAAAAACTTTCATGACTTAAATAGGGAATGTAATTTTAAACAACTTTCCAATTTACTTTTATCACCAATTTTGCTTTGTTCTTTTCGTATTCTTAGTTGAAAGCTAATTCTAGGAGGTTCATATGCTAATTTCTTAGATATTGAAGGCCGCCTCTAATCTGAATGCATTTTGACCACTAGAGGGCATTAGTTCATGTGTTTCTTAGATAACATTAACCTCATGCACGTGAAGTTACCCTGGAGCCAGCACTGATTGGCTAAAATGCATGTCTGTCAAAAGAACTGAAATAAGGGGGCAGTCTGCAGAGGCTTAGATACAAGATAATTACAGAGGTAAAAAGCCCCATAGTGTAATGTGCTGATAGCAGTCATGGCTACACTACTGAAATAGCTGCCAACACTAATAAATAATGCCCCCCATCCAGGAAATATGTTTGGATCCCCCGCACTGGTAATATTAAATAGTAAAAAAAAAAATACTATGTGAAAAAATGGTGTATATATGACTATAGTAATCACCAAATACACTTTCCTGTTTAATGTTTAATTAATCAACAGCAACTCTTAGCTATTTGTTTTGTTTAAACCTTTAATCAAATATGTATCACCTGCAGCTTACCTTATACCAGTTATATGTCTATATGACAATCCAGGTCAGAAACATGTCACCTGCAGCTTACCTTACACCAGTTATATGTCTATATGACAATCCAGGTCAGAAACATGTCACCTGCAGCTTACCTTACACCAGTTATATGTCTATATGACAATCCAGGTCAGAAACATGTCACCTGCAGCTTACCTTACACCAGTTATATTTCTATATGACAATCCAGGTCAGAAACATGTCACCTGCAGCTTACCTTACACCAGTTATATGTCTATATGACAATCCAGGTCAGAAACATGTCACCTGCAGCTTACCTTACACCAGTTATATGTCTATATGACAATCCAGGTCAGAAACATGTCACCTGCAGCTTACCTTACACCAGTTATATGTCTATATGACAATCCAGGTCAGAAACATGTCACCTGCAGCTTACCTTACACCAGTTATATGTCTATATGACAATCCAGGTCAGAAACATGTCACCTGCAGCTTACCTTACACCAGTTATATGTCTATATGACAATCCAGGTCAGAAACATGTCACCTGCAGCTTACCTTACACCAGCTATATGTCTATATGACAATCCAGGTCAGAAACATGTCACCTGCAGCTTACCTTACACCAGCTATATGTCTATATGACAATCCAGGTCAGAAACATGTCACCTGCAGCTTACCTTACACCAGTTTTATGTCTATATGACAATCCAGGTCAGAAACATGTCACCTGCAGCTGACCTTACACCAGCTATATGTCTATATGACAATCCAGGTCAGAAACATGTCACCTGCAGCTTACCTTACACCAGCTATATGTCTATATGACAATCCAGGTCAGAAACATGTCACCTGCAGCTTACCTTACACCAGCTATATGTCTATATGACAATCCAGGTCAGAAACATGTCACCTGCAGCTTACTTTACACCAGTTATATGTCTATATGACAATCCAGGTCAGAAACATGTCACCTATATGCTCATGTGAGACCTCCAATCCCAAACATGTCACCTGCAGCTTACCTTACACCAGCTATATGTCTATATGACAATCCAGGTCAGAAACATGTCACCTATATGCTCATATGACACCTCAGATCCCAAACATGTCACCTGCAGCTTACCTTACACCAGCTATATGTCTATATGACAATCCAGGTCAGAAACATGTCGCCTGCAGCTTACCTTACACCAGCTATATGTCTATATGACAATCCAGGTCAGAAACATGTCACCTGCAGCTTACCTTACACCAGTTATATGTCTATATGCATGGATCAAGTCCTACAAAAAAAAGTGTGTGAACTCACCAAGACTTGCACCCCTCAAACAATTAATATTGTTTTATACACACACACTGTATTTAAATGTATATAATCTATACACTTTGGTTAATGAAAGCAAAATAAATCCAATGAAGGGTTGAATAGTTGCCTTTGGGCCTTAGACTCCTCCTCTGTCACAGAGTCTCACCCACTTAAAGGGACACTGAAACCAAATTTTTTTCTTTCATGATTCAGATAGAGCATGACATTTTAATTTACTCCTAATATCAAATTTTCTTTATTCTCTTGGTATCTTTATTTGAATGCAAGAATGAAAGTTTAGATGCTGGCCCATTTTTGGTGAACAACCTGGGTTGTCCTTGCTGATTGGTGGATAAATTCATCCACCAATAAAAACTGCTGTCCAGAGTACTGAACCAAAAAAGCTTAGATGCTTTCTTTTTTAAATAAAGATAGCAAGAGAATGAAGAAAAATTGATAATAGGAGTAAATTTGAAAGTTGCTTAAAATTGCATGCTCTTGGGGCACCTGGTGGAGGAGGAGCAAGGCTGTGATTGCTGAGCTTCCTCCTACAGTCTCACAGCACCTGGCGGTTGGAATTTCGCGCCTCCCCACTACATGGGGTAGCTACCTGGATAGGTTTAACATCTCCTCCGGTGCCGTGCAGTGGAAATCCATCCTACTGCCTGGTTGTAGGAACAGTCATATAACTTGTCTACTAACGTACTACTAAAAGTAAAATCTTTAGGGAAATATTTTCTCCCTTCTGGGGCTATTAGGCAACAAGCTTAACTGGAAGAAGATAAGATCCAAGGAAAATAGCCCCTGATACCTGAACCCCGCTTGTTTTCCTGTCATTGCAAAATTGATCTGCCAACACTGAGCTGGAAGCCAAGAGCTTGCCCTCCCTCCGCTCCTATCCCGAGTGCAATAGCATACCGGCTACAACTACTGTTGTCTTCTTGAGGACGGAGGACTGGCGGTCCACTGAAGGGGGTGTTGCTGTCCTGTCCGACTTGCAGCGACCGGATTGCCCCCTCCCCCACCGAGGCTGCGCGGGAGGAGGCAGTGAGAGGTCCACTGGACGCTGAGCACAGCGCAGGCCCTGACATCGATTGCCGCAGCTTTTCCTTGCAACTTTCCCCCCCCCTCTCCCACCGGTGCTGCGTGAGAGGGGGTGAGGGACAGATCTCTCCCAGAAGGCATCAGAGGACACTGGGTTGTCCAGAAAGAGGTATTCAGAGTGCCTCCCGTTACTGTCTTTTTCCGGAACTTTGCTGTTTGTCTTAAGTGGGACGCCGGGGTAGCGGAGGAGAGGGTAAGTTGCAGAACTTAGCCGGCTATTCGCCGAAGATTACTCTAAATACAAAAGGTGAACACCGGGGAACACGTAGTCAGACCTTAAAACTGCGAACATTTTATTTTTTGGGAAAATTTTACTACACAAGGTTGCATTGGAAGGGAAGAATAAGAAAGTTAACTAGAACTGTCTTTAAACAGATGGAAGGATCAAGGAAGCTATATGGAAATAAGGGGAAAATTAATACACTGAAGATGGACTGATGTGAAAAGATGAATAATTAATTTAGTTTTCCTCATACTCCAATGACTTTGTAAAGTACTAGGATAGATGTAAAGCTGCTGTTTTCTACTTTTTTCCTTATATCTTTCTTTTTGTTCCTCTTCTTTTCCCTTTTTTTTCTTTCCCTCTTTTCGAGGGGAGGAGAGAGGCTGGAAAAGGGAGGTTAAGTCACAAGTATTATTAAGCCAGAACAGAGGTTAATGGTTTTTCATCTATCCCTTGGATTTTTGTGTATCATTATATCTTTAAGCACTGAAGTAATGCATAAGATTGTTGAAATGCTAATATATGTGAAGATAATACATCCAAATCAATGTTCTCAGGGTAAATTGGCTTAATCTCGTACTATAAGTATTAGCATCTGTATAAGGAAAGCCCTATCTATATCTCTGAGTGCTGTACTTACATTTAATTTTACATAAACATAGGGTAAGGTTAAATCAAGGGAGCTGATAATAGAAATTTAGGCTAGAATCAGAGGAGTTGAAAGTAATATCCCTGTTGCCGCAATAAACTCACTTGGTCCCGATTTACACTACCTCACCTCTTCACAGAATCACTAATCTAATTTCTCACTATAAATCACTTTAATTTAATTCTCTTTCACACTTTGGGCCCTGCTGCCCCCTCACAACTCATTTATAAACCACCAACACATTATCACTTTTTCATTAACAACTGCTTCACCACTACCACTCACTCCCCCCTTCCCCCCATCTCTCACTCTCCCCCTTCCTTATTTCTCCCCCCCTGAGCACTTATAATTCACATTCTGCGGCACATGGATAAATATCTTTCCAACCCCCCAAAACATCCCTCCCCAAATATGACGGGAAGGCTCAGAGATAAGAAGCTTAAGAACTTAGTAGAATCAGGTATTGAACAATCAAACCCTGGTCCCTCAACAAATATATCAGATAATCTCAGTATGCAGGCTTTAGTGACTAACATCGCTGAAACATTAGCCCCTAAGTTTGAAACCCTCAAATCCGAGATCAAGCAGGATATTTCCTCTTTAACACTAGAGGTGAGGCAATTTTCGAATAGACTCCAAGAAATGGAGCAAAGAGTATCGGATCTGGAAGATCAAACAATTACCCATAATTCCAGGATTGAAAACTCTGATAAAAAACTACAAAAAATTATGGATAGACTAGAAGACCTGGAAAACCATTCACGACGGAACAATCTTAGAATAATTGGCCTCCCTGAAAATAAACAATTTGAAAACCTTGATTCTTTCATATCCGATACTCTTACTGTAGCTTTAAAGATCCCCCCTTCTCATCCACCGATCATTGTAGAACGAGCCCATAGAATAGGCCCCCCAAGATCAGATGGAAATGGCAGTAGCAGAAACCGTCCGGTAATAGCTAGGCTACTCAATTATAAAGATAAGGATCTTTTGTTGCAGTATTCGCGGAAAAATCAACCGATTATGATAGAAGGAAATAAAATTATGATTTTCCAAGATTTTTCGGTGGATACTGCCTTAAAAAGACGAGAGTTAGCTCCGATTTGTTCAAAATTTATACAACAGGGTCATAGGTCGACCCTGATCTACCCATCAAAATTAAAAGTAGTACTAAATGGAATAACACATATTACAGAAGATGTTCAAGTAGCTGAAAACCTTTATAAATCCCTTAATGGTTAAAATTAGGGGACGAGTTTTTGAATATAGATAGAGTTGTCTGGTTATTATACTTTGTTATGTACTAAAATGGAAACAGGTTATGGCAAAGGCCAAGTTTTGAATATTGGCCTGTTTATAAGAATCGGGATGATTTTTCTGTTCTTTTTAGTGTATGGAAACAGGTGTATGACGTTAGTACTTTTGGGGGAATTGGGTCTCCCCTCCACCCCTCACCCCCGGTCCCACCTCCCCCTCCCCCCCCCTTTTTTTTTTTTTTTTTTTTTCTCTTTCTTTTCTTTTCTTTCTTTCTTTCTTCCCTTCATGTAATAGTGAAAAATGACACAAAAGTTTAAAATTATATCATGGAACGTAGGGTGAATCTCATCCCCCATCAAACGTAAAGCAATTTTATCACATCTCCGCAAAGCGAAGACAGATATTGGTCTATTACAGGAAACACATCTAGATCAGGAAGAATCGTTAAAATTAAAAACATCATGGGTAAGAGAAGTGCTTATAGCCCAGAGCGTAGGAAAGAAGAGAGGAGTAGCAATACTTATAGGCAAAAAACTCCAGGTGGAGATTTTGGACTCTGAGGCGGATCCCGGGGGGAGGTACATCCTGGTTAAAGTGAAAATAGATCAGATAAAATATACAATTTGCAACATCTATGGCCCCAATAAGAGCGATCCTGAATTTTGGGACAAAGTGCAGGCAAAACTCCTTCTAAGGTCGGAAGGGCATTTAATCATGGGGGGGGACTTCAATATGGCTCCCAAATGTCCCATTGACAGACTGAGGAAAAACACAAAATGCCTGAAACAAAAGAAAGATAACCTTGACTTCAAAATAATTAAAAAAATCAAACAGGTACTCTCCTTACGTGATATCTGGAGATGTCAGAATCCTGACATCCAAGATTTCACTTGTTTATCCAAAGCACACAAAACCTTGTCTAGGATTGACCTGTTTCTAATTGGAGATCATCTGAATCCTGCAAGGGTTAAATCAGAGATAATGCCTATTTTTCTGTCAGACCATGGGCCCATCACATTAGAATTTAATTTCAGATATGATAGGCCAAAGAATCGGCGTTTCTTCTTTCCTTATTATCTTTATAATGACTTTAAATTTAAAGAGTGTCTTAAGAATAAATTTAAGGAGTATCTTCAGTTTAACAACAATTATATCAAACGTTCTGATATCTTCTGGGAAACTGCCAAGGCAGTCCTCAGAGGGGAAATTCTCGCATACTCTGCTATCAAGAATAAGAAAAGGAAAATAAGAGAGAAGGAAGTCTGTAGCTCTCTTATTAATTCCTATAATTCCTATCTATTGGAGGGAACTCCTGTAAATTGGGCCAGATATATACGGGCTAAAGATACAAGAGATACATTTTATTTAATGCAGGAAACTAATAATGACCTTAAGCTACAAGCCAAATTATATAAATTTGGCAATAAGTCAGGTAAAATGTTAAACAGATTAATCAAGAATGAAAATAAAAAACCTAATATTGACAGGCTTCAACAGAATGGGAAATTTCTAACTAAGACAGAAGATATATCTAGAGTATTTTATCAATATTTTCAACAACTTTATGCTACTACAGAATGTGATATAAATAGAGCAATGGAATTTTGTAGTAAAATTAACTTTCCTATGGCCTCAACTGAGGAGATCGCTTGCCTTAATGCACCGATCTCTTTAGAAGAAATTGTAGCAGTGGTTACCAAACTCCCTTTAAACAAAGCGGCAGGTCCGGATGGATTACCGAATGAGTTTTACAAAATTTTAATGTCAGAGATAACGCCATATTTAGTTAATCTTTATAACGACATCTTTATCGATCATAAACCGGTTACGCCTTCCTTCGCGTCTTCATTTACTACCCTGATCTTGAAAGAAGGGAAGGACCCCACATGCAAGGGGTCTTATAGACCTATTGCATTGTTAAACTCGGATTACAAGATTATTGCATCTGTCCTAGCGAAGAGACTTCAATCTATTCTAACTTCGGTGATCCATCCGGACCAAGCAGGCTTCATCAACAATCGTAATTCCTCAGCCAAAATTAGGGAATTATTAGTCACAATGGAATATATACAAAAAACACCCCCACGAGGGGCGGGGAGAGTGGACCCTCCTGACATGGCCATTGTATCAATTGATGCGGAAAAAGCGTTTGATTTAGTAGCTCATAAACACCTAATCTTTTCCCTAACTAAGTTTGGGATCAAGGGGAATTTCCCAAAGTTCGTAAAAAACCTGTACACTCATTCTTTTACAAATCTGATTATTAATAGTGAGATCTCTTCTTCAATTGCTTTGCAGAGGGGCACTCGTCAGGGCTGTCCTCTCTCTCCGCTCCTATTCGATTTAGCCATAGAACCATTAGCAATTATGATTAGATCTTAAATAGAAGGTATAAAAATTCAAAATCATGAAATTAAAATTGGACTATATGCAGACGATTTACTCATATATCTTTCCAATACAGCAAAAAACATTCCTAAGCTTTTGCACATTACTTGTCAATTTGGGACTTTTTCAGGTTACAAAGTAAATCCTATAAAATCTGAGATAATTTGGCTTAGGAAAAATAAAACTAGCATAACTGATATGCCTTTTAGAGTGATAACGGACCATATGAAGTACCTGGGAATTAAAATCCCATTGCATTTAAAAGATCTTTATAAAATAAACATAACTGCAATGTTAACATATATTAAAGAAAGGCTTAAAACATGGCAAGCATTACCCCTGTCAATTTCTGGCCGTACTGCCTTATTTAAGATGGTCTTGCTCCCAAAATTGCTTTACATTTTGCAGAATGTGCCACTAATCTTGTATGAGAAAGACTTACGGTTATTAAATTTGTCAATTGGACAATTTATCTGGCAGGGGAGAAGAGCTAAGATTGCTTTCTCTAAATTACTAGCACCTCGAGAGATGGGAGGTTTTGCTCTTCCAAATCTAAGATTTTATAACCTTTGTTTTTTAGGCCGGATAATAGTTGACTGGCTCATCCAAAAGAATTATGTTACAAATAACGATCTAGAATCTAACATATGTGAACCTTACGCTATACAGGCTTTACCACACATGGATCTTAAAGATCTTCCGTTAAATATTAAAGAATTTAAATTTATTTTGAATCCAATTAAAGCATGGCTTAGACTAACTAAACTTCTAGCAATAAACCCTAAAGCATCCAAATACCTTCCATTAATTAAAAATCTGAATTTTCAACCAGGCCTAGACTCTACTATCTTTAACAGGTGGCATAATAATGGATTAGACAAAGTTATCTACTTTATAGATCAAGATAGAAAATGCATCAAATCCTTTCTACAATTGAAAGAGGAATACACTTTGGCAAATAAAGATTTTTTTGCTTATTTACAGATAAGGCACTACATTACAGAGCTAGCATACACGGCTGGCTGGACCTGGTCCCTAGGCAAAATAGAGCCTTGGCTCACAATAAGTAAAGACTCCACTATCTCCGTCTCATCATGTTATCACTTATTGTCCCTTAGCAAAGCAACTCCTTTAGTAGAGAATTTAGTTGTAAGTTGGAATAGTATAATTCCACATGGTAATGTTGAAGTTAAAATTATCCAACTTTCTTTAAATAAAGTATTAAAAACAACCCTTTCTGCTAACTGGCGAGATGCCCACCTGAAACTTCTTCATAGGGCATATTTCACCCCGGAGAGGGGCCTCAGAGTCCGAAATCTTGAATTTAGTAAATGCCCCAGATGCTCATATATAGCTGCAGACTTGATACATATGTTCTGGTCTTGCCCCGGGATGCGAAATGTCTGGAGGAAACTAGAATATTGGCTTAAGAGAGTGCTTAAAATTGAACCGATAAATTTGTCCTTGTTTCAGATCATATTCTGCATGAGGCCAGGTGAGGAGCGAAAGCCTAATGAATTATTAATTAATTTATCTATTCTATCCACCAGATATCTGTTATGCAAAAAATGGAAAATGAGGGCGACACCAACTATCCCAGAAATTAAAAACCACCTAAAGAAACAATGCATTTATAGATAATGAATGTGACATAAAGAAATTTTTTCATAAATGGGCACCCTTTATTAAGATCTTCCCTGAAAGAGAAATTGAATATTTGATATATCCATTTAGGAATTCGGAACTAGTATTATTAGGTATTTGGTGATCGGAGGCAGATTTGTGTCTTTCTATTTTCATTTCCCCCCCCCCTTTTTTTTTTTTTTTTTTTTTTTGTGTTGAATTCATGGTGGGGTCGGGGGGAGGGAGGGAGGGGGGTGGATATTATAAAATCCCCACATTGAGCTATTTTGATGGACTGGTTAACCTCAGTCTTCAGACATACGATATGTAATACATATTATTTGTGTTTTTTGATTTCCTTTTGAGATAACGCCTAATATTGGTGGACTGTACTATCATGAAGTATTGTATAAATTGCGTTGTTGTACTCATTGTTGGATAAAATAAAATATTAAAAAAAAAAAAAAATTGCATGCTCTTTCTGAATTATGAAAGAAAAATGTTCAGTGTCCCTTTAAGGTAAGGGTTAAAATGGTTGATGTAATAATGTAAATGAATTAGGTGGAGTAACTGTTTTGCATGAAATGTTTCTTGACAAATCTGTATCACCTAGATTACGCTATAGAGGGTGTGAAACGAACGCAACAAAAGTTGCATTATTTCACCCTCCATAGCACTGCCATTACGAGTTTTGAAAAAGCCGCCTTATGCGTGCGATATGAAGGTTTTAAGCTCTGTACCGCACAAAATACAAGCGCTGCTTTGACGTGCTCGTGCACGCTTTCCCCATAGACATCAATGTGGACAAAGTGTGAAAAAAAACTAACACCTGTGATTGCGGAATGAAAAGCTCCGTAACGCAACCCCATTGATGTCTATGGGGAAAAAAGTTACGTTTAAACCTAACACCCTAACATAAAAACCACGTCTAAACACCCCTAATCTGCTGCCCCCGACATCGCAGACACCTAAATAAATCTATTAACCCCTAATCTGCCGCCCCGACATCACCCCCACCGAAAAAAAAATCTTTTAACCCCTAATCTGCCGCTCCCGATATCGCCGCCACTATACTTAAAGGGACACTGAACCCAATTTTTTTCTTTTATGATTCAGATAGAGCATGCAATTTAAAGCAACTTTCTAATTTACTCCTATTATCATTTTTTTTTCGTTCTCTTGCTATCTTTATTTGAAAAGAAGGCATCTAAGCTTTTTTTTTCTTGGTTCAGGACTCTGGACAGCTCTTATTTATTGGTGGATGAATTTATCCACCAATTAGCAAGGACAACCCAGGTTGTTCACCAAAAATGGGCCGGCATCTAAACTTAAATTCTTGCATTTCAAATAAAGATACCAAGAGAATAAAGAAAATTTGATAATAGGAGTAAATTATAAAGTTGCTTAAAATTGAATGCTCTATCTGAATCACAAAAGAAAACATTTGAGTTCAGTGTCCCTTTAAGTTATTAACCCCTATTCCCCCACACCCCAACATCGCCCACACTAAAATATAGATATTAACCAGTATTCCGCCGCTCCCCGACATTGCCGCAAATAAATAAAGTTATTAACCCCTAAACCTCTGGCCTCCCACATCAATGTCACTAAATAAACCTACAGGTGTACAGGTACTGAAATCCTATTGGCTGTTTAAATCAGCCAATAGGATAAGAGCTACTTAAATTCTATTGGCTATTCAAATCAGCCAATAGAATTTCAGTAACTCTCATCCTATTGGCTAATTTTAACAGCCAATAGGATTTCAGTAGCTCTCATCATATTGGCTGATTTGAATTTCCAAAATCAAATAAGCCAATAGGAATGCAAGAGACGCCATATTGAAAAGGCTCCCTTGCATTGAAGATTCAGTATACCGCGATGACTGTATGAAGAGGATGCTCCACGCCAGATGTCTACAGGATGGACTGCTCTGCGCCGCCGGGCTGAAGATAGAAGACGCCGCCTGGATGGATGAAAATCTTGCCGCCTGGATGAGGACTTCGCCGCCTGGATGAGGATGGATGTCCGAACTTTAAAAACTGTAAGTGGATCGTCGGAGGTTAGTGTTAGTTTTTTTTTTTTACTTTTTTGGGTGTTTTTTTTTTTAGATTATGGTTTGGGCTTTCTTAAAAGAGCTAAATGCCCTTTTAAGGGCAATGAAAAAGAGCTGAATGCCCTTTATGGACAATGCCCATACAAATGCCCTTTTCAGGGCAATGGGTAGCTTAGGTTTTTTTTAGAGTAAGTTTTTTTATTTTTGGTTGGTTGGTTGGATGGTGGGTTTTACTGTTGGGGGGGTCTTTGTATTTTTTTACAGGTAAAAGAGCTGGTTATTGTGTAACCTCTTCTACCACCTTTTCCCATGACACCTACAAGCCGCCCAGTATGTTTTTGGAGGACAGTTGTTATCTCTAGACACTATCAATATGTCTATCATAATTTTGGTGTCAATGTATAAAGTGGGTCAAATACATGTCACCTGCAGCTTACCTTACACCAGTTATATGTATCCAGATCAGATACATGTCGCTTATAGGCCCATGTGAGTCCTTAGATCATGCAGCCACCAATATGCCATAGCAAAATACACCACAGTTGCATGGTCCCTGCAGCTCCCATGATGACAATTTCATGCCTCAGATCTGATGCAAGATGTTCTCAGCCCCTTAACTCCGGTAGCTGGTGATGTAGAAACTCTACAGCTAGGGATTTGAAGGGGGAAGGTAATACAAACATTGTACATGACCACTGCAGCTACAGGGCAGCCAGGCAGTTAAATGCTAAAGAGAGGTGGTTTACATGTCCTAGTGTGCAGGGGCTGCATCAGTAACAGCAGCAGTACACTAGATGGACTGAAGGTGGCATGAGGTTCCTCTTGTTGTCATGGGCTTAAGTGCTTTTGTGCCTGCTTCTTGTGTATGTTGGTTGCATTGCAAATCTGAAATAGTTTTTATTTCCTCTTATGGAAATGTACAGAAAAGAACTGCAAAATTATATCATGCAAATGAAAGACCACTAGTTAAAAGGGACAGTCTATTGTTTAAAAAGATAGATAACCCCTCTAGTACCCATTCCCCAGTTTTGCATAACCAAAACTGTTAATATAATTTTTACCTCTGTAATTACCTTGTCTATAAGCTTATGCAGACTGCCCCCTTATTTCAGTTCTTTTGACTTGCATTTTAGTCAATCAGTGCCAACTCATAAATATCTCCACTGGCGTAAGCAAAATGTTATCTGTATAGCACACACGAACTCGCACTATCTAGCTGTGAAAACTGTCAATATGCACTGAGATAAGAGGCGGCTTTCTTTTTTAGAAAAAAGAGGCAGCATTTTTTTTAGAAATTAGCATATGAGCCTACCTAGATTTAGCTTTCAACAAAGAATACCAAGTGAGCAAAGCAAATTTGATGATAAAAGTAAATTGGAAAGTTGTTTAAAATGTCATGTTTGCAATGCAAGTTTAAGTTTACTAGACTGTCCCTTTAAGTATTTTTCAATGAAAAAGGTTAAGTTAAAGCTGTTTAGTTTGTTTATGAATCTCTCAGGAATTATTTGTGTATGTGCCAGACTGATTTTTCACTGCTTGGGGGACAGTGACAAACCTCACCAGCGTAAACACAAAAATGTTTTTTTCTTAGCACAGGAGCGTCTGTTTCACAAAAAGAAAACTGAAATACATTTTCAAAAGGAGAACAAAGATGTAATAAAGGGGAAAAGACTTTTGTCCCTTTAACAATGAAAGTACTGCAAATAAATAAAAACTAGCAGCCTAATAACAGAACTAATTACCTGAGCTCTAAAGATAAATTCATATAGTTTTTACTCTTCAGTAATTAACTGTATTTAGCTAAAAGTGATTACAACAGAAATAAACAAAAGACTATAAATTATATGTATATTCATTCATTTGGGAACTAATTATCTAAAAAGAGTTTCTTTTGTTGCATTAATAATTCAGTTATCTGCAATCAAGAAAAACAAGCTCAACAAAAAATATTAATTTACAATTCCCAAATAAGAAAGAAACACTATAAATAGAGGAAAAATAAGAATATGCACAAAGTTTCTTAGGGTAAATATGCTGAAGTACTGAATATTATGTTGATATTAGGGTTGCCATGTGTGAAAGGGACTTGTTAATATTAAACTTTCATGATTCAGATAGGACATGTTATTTTAAAAAACTTTCCAATTTACTTGTATCATCAAAATGGCTTTGTTCTCTTTGTATTCTTAGTTGAAAGCTAAACCTAGATAGGGTCATATGCTAATCTCTAAGCCCTTATAGGCCGTCTCTTATCTAAATGCATATGACCGTTTTTCAAAGCTAGAGGGCGCTAGTTCATGTATGCCATATTGATAACATTGTGCTCACGCAAGTGGAGTTACTTATGAGAATTTACTTTTATCATTTAGCTTTGTTCGCTTGGTATTCTTTGTTGAAAGCTAAATCTAGGTAGGCTCATATGCTAATTTCTAAGCCCTTGATGGTCGCCTCTTATCTCAGTGCATTTGGACTGTTTTATCAGATAAATAGTGCTAGTTCATGTGTGCTATATTGATAAAGATTGTGCTCACTCCCATGGAGTCATTTATGAGTCAGCACCAATTGGCTAACAAGTCTGTAAAAATATCTAAAATAAGGATCAGTCTGCAGACCCTTAGTTACAAGGTAATCACAGAGGCAAAAAGTGTATTAACATAACTGTCGGGTAGATTACGAGTTTTGCGGTATGAGTGAAAAAGCAGCGTTAAGGCTCTTTTTCACTACCACTGGTATTACGAGTCTTGCAGGTTTAGCTGCACCGCACACTTTTTTGGCCGGAACGCAACATAACTACCGCAGCTTTCAAAAAGTCCTTTTCAATGGGACTTCCTATTACGAGTCTGCGTGGGAGACCAAAAAGTGAGCTGTACAGCCTAAAACTACAAGATCCATACCGTAAACTGAAAGTCAGTAGTTATGGGTTTTATGCTACAATGCCGTAACATAAAACTCATAACTAAAGTGCTAAAAAGTACACTAACACCCATAAACTACCTATTAACCGCTAAACCGAGGCCCTCCTGCATCACAAACACTAAAATAAAATTATTAACCTCTAATCTGCCGCTCTGGACATTGCCGCCACTAAAATAAACATATTAATCCATAAACCGCCACACTCCCGCATTGCAAACACCAGTTAAATATTATTAACCCATAATCTTCTGTCCCTAACATCGCCGCAACCTACAATACTGTTATTAACCCCTAATCTGCCGCCCCCAACGTCGCCGCCACTATACTAAAGTTATAAACCCCTAAACCTAACCCTAAGTCTAACCCTAACACCCACTAACTTTAATATCATTAAAATAAATCTAATAAAAAATTCCTATCATTAACTAAATAATTCCAATTTAAAACTAAATACTTACCTGTAAAAAAAACCCTAAGCTAGCTACAATATAACTAATAGTTACATAGTAGCTATCTTAGCTTTTATTTTTATTTCACAGGCAAGTTTGTATTTATTTTAACTAGGTAGACTAGTTAATAAATAGTTATTAACTGTTTACTAACTACCTAGCTAAAATAAATACAAATTTACCTGTAAAATAAAACCTAACCTGAGTTACACTAACACCTAACCTTACACTACAATTAAATAAATTACATTAATTAAATACAATTAACTAAATAACAAAAACAAAATTACACAAAATAAAAAAAGAAATTATCAAATATGTAAACGAATTACACCTAATCTAATAGCCCTAAAAATAAAAAAGCCCCCCCAAAATAAAAAAAAAACCCTAGCCTACAATAAACTACCAATAGCCCTTAAAAGGGCCTTTTGCGGGGCATTGCCCAAATAAATCAGCTCTTTTACCTGTAAAAAAAAATAATACAAACAACCCCCTAACAGTAAAACCCACCACCCACACAACCAACCCCCCAAATAAAATCCTAACTAAAAAACCTAAGCTCCCCATTGCCCTGAAAAGGGCATTTGGATGGGCATTGCCCTTAAAAGGGCATTTAGCTCTTTTTCAGTGCCCAAAAGCCCTAATCTAAAAATAAAACCCACCCAATAAACCCTTAAAAAAACCCTAACACTAACCCCCGAAGATCCACTTACAGTTTTTGAAGACCCGACATCCATCCTCAACAAAGCGGCAGAAGTCCTCATCGAAGCTGGCAGAAGTCTTCATCCAAACAGGCCGAAGTCTTCATCCAAGCCAGTAGAAGTCATCCAGACGGCATCTTCTATCTTCATCCATCCGGCGCAGAGCGGCTCCATCTTCAAGACATCTGGCGCGGAGCATCCTCTTCTTTCCACGGCGACTGAATAATGAACGTTTCTTTAAGTGATGTCATCGAAGAATGAATTCCGATTGGCTGATAGAATTCTATCAACCAATCGGAATTAAAGGTGAAAAAATCCTATTAGCTGGTAGGTAGGTGGCGGCGATGTCGGGGCGACATATTAGGGGTTAATAAGTGTAATGTAGGTGTCGGCAATGTCGGGGGTGGTAGATTAGGGGTGTTTAGACTCAAGGTTTATGTTAGAGTGTTAGGTGTAAACATAACTTTTTATTTCCCCATAGGAATCAATGGGGCTGCGTTATGGAGATTTACGCTCCTTTATTGCAGGTGTTAGACTTTTTTTCAACCGGCTCTCCCCATTGATGTCTATGGGGAAATCGTGCACGAGCACGTAAAACCAGCTCACCGCGGTGCTGGTATTGAAGTGTGGTATGGAGCTCAATTTTACTCAATGCTCACTTCTTGCCTGCTAACCCTGGGTTTTTGTAAACCTGTAATAGCAGCGCTATAGGGAGGTGAGCGGTGACAATAACTTGCAAGTTAGCACTGAGCAGCTCTTACCGCAAAACTCGTAATCTAGCCGTGTGTTTGTTATGCAAAACTGGGGAATGGCCAATAAAGGGATTTTCTATCTTTAAACAATAAAAATGCTAGAGTAGACTTTTCCTTTAAATATTGCTGCATTTTAAAGGCTTTCTATGGCCATATACATATTCTCATTTTTCTATTTCATTCTATTTCTGTACATCATTGAAAACCCATAGAGTTCTTCCTTTCCCTGCAGCTGTATTATCTGTATTGATCCAATGTATACGTTTCTGGGTGTGTGCAAAGGTTTTGCTTTTATCTTGAATATAATTTGCTCTTTAACAATTTTATTTATGTAGAAACAGAGCTGGAAACTGTGCTACATCGTATGGGTTTTTCATGTTTGGTAGCTCTGTCCTGCTGTCTGTCCCGCTTCTTTCACTACACTATTAAATGTCCTGGTTTCACAAAGTGAAAAAATAGACATGAAAACTTGAACTGAATTTGACTCCTCCCTCAAACCTTCAGGCCACGCCTCCTGAGTGTATCAGTACACACCAAAATATTGCCCTGTCTCCACTCTGTGTTCCTATAGAAGTTCACTATGTGAGGGTTTTATCGCACACGCACTATCTGACATAGATGTTAGTGACCCTTGACAATCTCTTGCGTGCTAGAAAAAAATTGTAATATGATTACAAAAATAGAAGCGCTATTACAATAATATTTTTGTGCTTCACTTGTAATCTAGGCCTGTATGTATAACATTGTTACAAACACAACACTGCTGTCTTTTAGTTCTCAAGACTCGTGTTTTTCTGAGTACATTGTGCTCTCATGAAAAAGGGCATGAAAAAGTTTTATTAAGAGATGTCAAGTAAAGATGAAAATCTGATAACAGATTTAGATATGTGCTCTATCTAAAACATGAAACTACCATATTCCTTTAATTATAAATTAACCATGAGTGCTCGTCCCTTGTCGCTTTAAGCCTCCAAAATTAGTTATGGTTTGCTGTACCACCGAATTATTGTGAGATTCATAAATTTAAAGGGACATTCGACTTGAAAATGTTTATTGTTTAAAAAGATATATAATCCCTTTATTACCCATTCCCCAGTTTTGCATAACCAACACAGTTATATTTATATACTTTTTACCTTTGTGATTACCTTGTATCTAAGCCTCTGCAGACTCATTTCTTTTGATATATTTGCATTTTAGCCAATCAGTCTTGTCTCATAAATAACTCCATGGGAGTAAGCACAATGTTATCTATATAGCACACATTAGCTAGCGGTGTCTAGCTGTGAAAAACTGTCAAAATGCACTGAAATAAGAGGTGGCCTTCAAGGTCTAAGAAATTAGCCTATGAGCCTACCTAGGTTTAGCTTTCAACAAAGAATACCAAGAGAACAAAGCTAATTTGGTGAAAAAAGTAAATTGGAAAGTTGTTTAAAATTGCATGCCCTATCTGAATCATGAAAGTTTATTTTTGAATAGACTGTCCCTTTAAAGAGAATAAAACAACATTAAAAAAAAAGTTTCAATGTAAACCGTTTTGATGATTCCATATTTTCAGTAATGTTACTCTTAATCTTTATCTGCACACGGTTATACGAAAAGACCCTTCAATTAGACAGAAAACGCTTAATCGTGCTTAACTGAAGGGTTTATTTGGAAGATTGTGTCTACATCTGAATTAACATCAAGATGTGAAACTCTCATGTGAGCAGATAATCACTGATCGCAATTAGGCATGAATATCTATTAGACATAAGTATCTCGCATATTGCAGCAGAGGAAAAACCCCTGGGATTAAATATGTACTCTTCATCGGTAAATGAATCTAATAAATTAAACCAGTTATTCTATTGATGAAGCCTGCAGATTGAAGTCTATGTGCAATTGCTTTTGATATAATGATTTATATGTTTATCAGTTCCATGTCCTCATCAATAATTATTTGTGATTGATTGAAGTCAACTCACAAAGTTTTGTTAACATATAACAGATGAATTTGTGAAACTTTAAGAAGATTGATTCACATATATTAGAATTTTTTCAGCATTAGTTTTTTGGTTGTTTTTAATTTTGCTATGGAAACCTGATTTATTTCTAAATTAGTTATAAAAAGAATTAGTGCTAATTTGTCTATAACTGTTTTTAAAAAAGTTGTGGTTGAACTTGTTCTAAAGAAGGCTAATGTCCAACCTCCTTTGTGGGGTTAAGGCCGTAGGTCTAATAGGAATTATAATCTTGCACCTCTGCCTTGTGCAAACAGTATCACACGATGGGGTAGATTTATTAATGGTCGAGCCGACATGATTCGCTGTAGCAAATCATGTCCCGCTCGACCTCACTAAATACCCGACAGCATACGCTGTTGGCCATTTAAACATTGCACAAGCATTTCTTGGTAAAATGCTTGTGCAATGCCAATCCTGCTCACTCGCTGCCAATCGGCCTCTAGCCGGGGCCGTCAATCATCCTGATCGTATCGGATGATTTCAGTCTGCCACCCTAAAAGGTGGCAGAGAAGGTTAAGGAGCGCTTCTTAACTTCCTTTTCTGGCAAACCAATAACAATGGGGCATCGATTAAATCAACCCATTCAGTATAAAAAGTTGTTGGTTTAAAACATATTATTATTATTATCGGTTATTTGTAGAGCGCCAACAGATTCCGCAGCGCTAGTTAACGAAGCATTTTAAACCAATGCACTTCTAGCACGCCCTATATTTTCAATGGCAGGTGCAAAAAGGTAATAGTCCTCTATTTTCTGGTATTACAAGTTATTGTTATCTTTTACGCTCCCATGCTATCTGAAATATCACATTATTTTTTTTTAGCGCGTTTGAAAAAAAAAACAGGTATTGTTATTGTTTGCTATTGAACTTAATGGGGACAGTCTACTTGAAATGTTTTATTGTTTAAAAAGACAGACTTGCATTTTAGCCAATCAGTGCTGACTCATAAATAACTCCACGGGAATGATTATTATTATTATTATTTTTATTTATTATCGGTTATTTTGTATGAGCGCAAAACAGATTCCGCAGCGCTATTAAACCAAGGCGTAGTACAACAAAAAAATATATAGGGATCAAATGGGTAGAGGGCCCTGCCAAGAGTTGCACTGTTGTAGTCAGCTCTTAAGAAGGTGATCTACAAACAGCTGGACTCTTAGGCTTACATGATCACAATGTTATCCCTTATAGCACACGATGAACTAGCACTGTCTAACTGTGACACAATCTGTCAAAATGCCCTGAGATAAGAGGCGGCCTTACAAGGGCTCTAGAAGTCAGTTTATGAGTTTACCTAGGTTTAGATTTCAAGAAAAAAATACCAAGAGAAAAAAGCAAATTTGATATAAAAGTAAATTGGAAAGTTGTGGAATTTTGTTCTCCATTAGCTTTTGGTTCAAGCATAATCTGACTGGAATTTAAACACTGACCCTAATGGACATCTATTATCTGAGGGGAAATAACCTGTGATATGAACATGAATAGTGTAGCATTCACTTGTACCCATATATATATATATTAATCACTGACTTATACATGATATGAGCGCAAAATTGCAAGCAGTATGGATTTATGCAAGTGTGGTAGCACTCTATATTGATTTAATTTCGCTCTCCACTTGTAACCTAGGCCATACTTATGTTAGGTCACTAATAGTGATTTCGCAAGCTTAAAATTTTCCGTTCGCGAACGCAGACTCGAGCCTTCCGCAACTGTTCGCGAACAGGCGAACCGGGCGAACCGCCATTGACTTCAATAGGCAGGCGAATTTTAAAACCCACAGGAACTCTTTCTGGCCACAATTGTGATGGAAAAGTTGTTTCAAGGGGACTAACACCCTGGACTGTGGCATGCGGAGGGGGAGCCATGGCAAAACTCCCACAGAAAATTTACATAGTTGATGCAGAGTCTGGTTTTAATCCATAAAGGGCAAAATCACCTAACATTCCTAAATTGTTTGGAATAACGTGCTTTAAAACATCAGGTATGATGTTGTAATCGATCAGGTAGTGTAAGGGTTACACTACTGTTACAACAGATATGAGTGGTGGCACTAGTTGGCAAGTGGGCCTGGCACACACGCTGGCAGGCAGGCAACTACAATTAGATTACACTAGCCAGCTGATGATTCACAGTCAAAAAAGTTTTTTTTTTTAAATTTACACTACTGTTACAACACAGATATGAGTGGTGGCACTGCAGGCGGACTGATGTTCTAGCCCTAAAAAGGGCTTTTTGGGGTTCTGTCCTTACAGCAGAGATCAGATGAGTCCTTCAGGACTGGTAGTGGACACTGAATACACTAGCCTAGCTATCAATTTCCCTATAAAATCAGCAGCAGCTACACTATCCCTCCTCTCACTAAGAATGCAGGATAAGAATGAATCTAAAATGGCTGCTGTCCAGGAGCTGGGAGGGTCTGGGAGGGAGTGTCTGCTGCTGATTGGCTGAAATGTGTCTGCAGACTGTGAGATACAGGGTCAAAGTTTACTCAATAATGACTAATAGGGGGCCGGATCAAACATCGCATAAGTTCGCCCGCCACGGCAAACGCGAACAAGCTATGTTCGCCGGGAACTATTCACCGGTGAACTATTCGCGACATCACTAGTCACTAATACAAAATGTATTATCTGTTGTTCTATAAAAAGAAAAAAGAAAGAATGTCTAGATTAAGACAGATTGTGCATACAATGTTCTGTATAAGATATTTGCAAATATCTTAGAAATTAAAGATATTTGATTCCACAATTAAATATTCCTATAGAATTAGGGAAAAATACAGTTCTATTGTTGGACTGGAAAACACATCCACAATTCAGAGGAATTGAAGATCTATTGTCTTACTGGACAGTGCTAAAGTAAGTCTCACATTTCGCTATACAATAGTCTCTAATTGAACACCGCAGAGGAGACCAGGATTTTAAAAGTCCACTGCGTTCTTTAAGCAGTGTTTCCAATTTTGTTCTGTATAAGATATTTGCAAATATCTTAGAAATGAAAGAATATTTGATTCTACAATTAAATATTCCTATAGAATTAAGGAAAAAAAACAGTTCTATTGTGACAGAGCAGTGGTCCAGCACACATTATCTGAGTGTTGGTCTATATATCCAATACAATTCATATTACTCTGCATTCAGCGTATAGTATATTCATTCAACTTTACTTTTGTATGCATGTGTTTTTATATTAATGTGTTTTTCAATTTTACACCTTTTAGTTTTTGAGAGAAAAAAAACTGAGAACTGCAGGGAGAAAGTATTTACAGAATACAACAGACCCAATGGAGAAATTAAAACTAAACACATGGAAAGCCCCTGGTTCAGCCCACTATAAGAGGTGGGGAAACTAATTTTACAATAAGGAAAATAATACGCTTTGAATATCGTATTATAAATACAAATTTCAATACTTTTTTTCCTTGTGCAGTTTAGATATATTACAAATTTAAACTGTGCACCTTAAATGTTTTGTTTCCTTTACAATTTTAATATGAATTAAAATTTTCCATAAAATAAAATTTTTTGCAGAGATGTATTTTAGATTCTCAACAGCCCAGAGGTGCTTTACAGAATTAGGCCCCAGATATTGCGTAAAAAAGGGTGTTCCACTTCCTTTAGATTGCTTTTTTATGAAATCCAAAATTTAGTGACAAAGAATTTTGTCTGAGAATTTCTATTAGGAGCTTTTTAAACAAGAAAAGTCAATTTTACATTTCTGTGTAGAGTTAAAGTATAATATTAGCTTAAAGGGGGCATAAAAAAAAAAAAACAACAACAAAAAAACATGTCTTTATCTAGATAATATTGCAGTGTAAGAAGCTACGGTTATATGCCCCTACAAAGAAATGTGCTCAGTATAAATTTGATGTTTTGTGTGCACAACAAGCAAAATATTCCCCTTGTACATGTTGTTTTGGAATTTATTTTTTACAACCCCCCACCCAGGAGAAATGTTTCAGATTCTCCTGCTTTTGGGCCCACATTACTTTAACAACCAAATTTATTCCATGAGCTAGCTGTTCAAAAACACATCATTTTTCTGCCTTTCTCAAGCATGCAAATAAAATTTGCATTAAATTAGATGCATATTAAATATATTGAGAGAGAAACAAGAAAATAAACATTCAACAATAAATCAACTTAAATACAATATACATTTTATTTAAACTAGAATGGCTGTGATTTAATCGTACGCTTCTGCTATTCAGAAGAAAATCTTCACCCTAACTAAACAAATGAAATATATTGATAACATAATAGACATATAATTAATTGCAGTCATATTCTTGTAAAAACCATGTAGAGAAATTACATCTTTTTCGATTAACATGAAATATAAGTGTCAACTTAGTGATAAAATACTAATCAATAACAAAATAACACTATTGTTAAAAGCAGACAAGGCAAGGTGTTCGCAATAACTTATTTTCGAGGTTAGAAACCCTTTTAAAACAAATGAATTTCATCTTTTCTAAGTGTCACCTAAATCATTACAAGTTTGTGTATACAATTATAATCAGACAATAAATTGTGACTATAGAATGGATTATGTCTGCACTCTCCGACCCCATAAATTTGACTTTGTCATACCTTGGAAAATGCTTGTGTAACAATCAGTTGATTACATGGCTTTAACAGCTGTATGTATGTTAACTGGAAAATATGAAAGGACCAGGGTAATTCAGAGTTCATAGCTATAAGTTTAAGAAATACTCATCTGACAGAACTTTTTATTCTAATGCATGAAATCCTTATTTAACCTAAGCCTTTTCTCAGTAGGATTTTTAATGAGTTCCCTTGAAAGCGTGTTTTTAATATAGAATTTGCTAAAAAAAAATAATATATTCATTAAAGGTATATTAAAGTATTTTTTTTTCTAGTTTATGTATAATCCACATCAGCAATGGATCGCTGGCAAAAAATGTGCATGATTTTTGTTTTTTTACCTACATTTAAACTAGCAAAATTTGTTTTTGTTTTTATTGGGCCTAAATTCTTTTTTTTTTTTTTTTTGTTAATTTTTTTATTGAGGTCATACAACTTATAAACATAACAATCTTGCCAGACAGATACGGACATAGGCATACGTCTACACAATGGCATGAGTATCAAATAAAGACCGTAATTCACATCCAGCATACAGAGGAAAGAAACATTTTCAAAGATATACACAGTGACGGAAAACAAACATCCTGTATATTTGATTTCTGACCTCTTTTGTATCCAGACATATTATTTCCCAGACCAGTAGGTGATCACTTTGAACTCAGAATATAAGAAATATAAAAACTTGGGAATAGTACTATCTAGATAAATTGTGTCGTAGAGAATAATTAAGGAAGGGATATCAATGGCTGCTATATTACAACAAATATGTAATCAATAATAGGAAAAGTTCTGTGGAATCTACGTTCCGTTGTTTACTCAGTAAACAAGACCTAAGGGAGGACGGAGCCAAAATTCTAATAACTCTGAACACATGGAGCAGGAATATAGACCTGGTATTATCTGCCACAGTATAAATATAATACGCTAGGGACTTAAGCCTTCTAGTGTCTAAAGGAACTTGCTGAAATAGGCGAAACGCTGAGCAGTAAAAGCACACCAAGCCGATGTATCATAGATCAATAAAAAACATCATAAATTGAATAGTGAAATAACTCACAATATACTACAGCTAAGTACCACATTCAGAGCAGAATAACATACATTCTTAACCAGAGGACACAAACATGACATAGGGTGATACATTGGTCCCTCAATGCATATGTGGGTCATAGTGGTGCAGTACTATAGAACATGGAAAAAACTGAAAAACTCAGAGCCTAGAAAGATACAACTGATCATCTAGAGTAGGGGAAGAACAAGTCTCCACCCTACTTCTATATTTTGGGCATTGTAGATTGGAAATATAAGCTGGGTGGTTATAGTACAGCGTAAAGGCTTCACCAATAGCAGGGAGTCTCAGTGGATGATTAATTATGAAGGAGTTAGCCTACAAGATATATGTGCAAACACTTAAATAACTATGGGTATACATAGCAATCCTCAGTAAAAGGGTAATAGGAGCTGTACATAAATATTCAACATTATAGCTCTGACCAAGGAGCATGGGCCCTATACCCCAGGGGCCTAGAGCATAAA
The DNA here is from genome assembly GCF_027579735.1 of Bombina bombina. Lineage (NCBI taxonomy): Eukaryota > Metazoa > Chordata > Amphibia > Anura > Bombinatoridae > Bombina > Bombina bombina. The sequence continues at coordinate 304,486,118 of NC_069505.1, read as the reverse complement.
TGCGCAGCTCCCTTGGCTATAATATAAAAATACGGCCAATGTATGAAGAGTAAGGGCTTGAGGATATATATATAGAACATATCAATACAGCTTATGGCTTAGGGTTACTATAATAGTGTGCACTAAACCTAGGTTAGAACCTTAGTAATAAACTAATAGAGACTAAAATTATACCCGGTACACTTTCTCAGGCAATATACAGGTAGCCCTCAGTTTATGCCGGGGTTAGGTTCCAGAAGGAATGGTTGTAAATCGAAACCTTTGTAAATTGAAACCCAGTTTATAATGTAAGTCAATGGGAAGCGAGGGAGATAGGTCCAGGCCCCTCTCAAAATTGTCATAAGTAACACCTAATACATTATTTTTAGAGCTTTGAGATGAAAACTTTAAATGCTAAACAGCATTATAAACCTAATAAAATAATCACACCAACACAGAATATATAATTAAACTAAGTTAAATGAACAAAAAACATTTGCTAAACAGCATTATAAACCTAATAAAATAATCACACAACACAGACTTCACTTGCATTTTTCTGCAAACAGTTCTTTCTATGCAATTCCAATCTGGACTGCTTTATAGACAGGAAGATCTTGTTCCTTTGAAATCTGCTCGATAGCTCAGCTCTGGTTAAACTGATTAATTTCAGCTTGCTTGCTTTGCTGCAACACAAGCGGACAGCTCCACCTACTGGCTATTTTAATAAATGCACTGCTTCTCAATGCTTTTCAATAGCAGTCACATGACTGGAAAAAATGTTGTTATTCTGAAACGGTGTAAATTGAACCGTTGTAAAACGAGGGCCACCTGTATATGCATAAATACAGACAAAACTAGAGTGAAACTGGAACAATCATTATATATAGTCTAGTGCAGGGGCTAATACATTTCAGAATAAACACTAGGTCAATCTAAATAATACATTTCTACAGAACTATAACTTTAGATATATGCGTGTAAAAAACAACATATAATATAGAATATAAATTGAACCATAATATAAGCATCGTTTAGAAATATACACAAAGATATTTCCTAGCTCCAGTGACCCTCAGGACTGCAACACGAGGCAATGTCTGATAGTCAACATCAGCCTACCCCAGACCGCCAGGCTAAGCCGTTCCCTGTGGGTTCAGGTACAGTCACAGCATATATATGAGAGTCTCTGGGTTTGAGGTTCTGACTCACGATATTAACCCTCTGGATCGTGTTAGCAGACGCTTTACGCTGTGGAAATGGAGAGAAGGCTGAGACAATGGAAGCGGTCTTTTCCGTATCCAACTGTAGAGACCGGGCTGTACACCCTCCTGGCTGAACATTACCCCTGCGGCTTGGAGTAGCAACGTTTTTTTCTATGAGGCCCTGCACCCCATGATCAGCGCCGCACTCAAGCTGATCGGACCCGCACCCTCCGGAGCAGCAACCAACAGCAGGGAAGCAGGATCCCCTCTACCGCTTGACTCAGGTGAGAGTCCCAAGTCACCTCTGATTCATCCAGTAATATAGTGCAGCGTGGTTGAAATTTCTGTCTCGCCAGTAGACATTCCACCCCTTGCACATCTGTAGATCTCATCTCTTCATATGTCCCTGTAGCTTTGGTGCGCTGCATCAGGCTATTCAGCTCGTCACATATATCCATCACAAAGTCTCTTAACAAGGGTCTGTACTATTGCTTGGAAGTCATCCATCTGCCGCCCTTGTACACACCCACGATCAGGTTTACGGCTAAGAATATGTCTTACGTCGACCTGCCTTTCCACTCGGTTACCCAGGGAAGTTTTCTTTGTCCCTTTTGGTATGTTTAGGAACAGGTTGGGGATCATGGGCACTATTATACAGATTCCAGGCTTATATTAGATAGTTTTCCCCAAATAGTAGGGCTATAAGCCGGGAGCTCTCTCTACACACGTCCGGCCGCTTCTGCAGTTGGCTCTGACCCCCCCTATTTGGCTAAATTCTTAACCATTTTTGAGGTTGCAGAGGGTTCTCATTCTCGTAAAGGTGATTTTGAAATTGATTGAGTGTTGCATCATCTATTTTTGACTACAGTTTGGTTAGCGGACTTTTTTTTCCATTTCATTTTTATACATGATATCTCATCCATCCAAAAAGGAACTAATGACAACACTGAAAAACAATAATAACAAACGCAAAATTTAGAAAACATACTTTCAAAAAGGTTTATGTAAACATTGGTCATTGTAAAATATTTGTATAACTGTTTTGCTAAGGTAAAGTGCCATAAAACATGTTGAGATCTGTGCATATCCTAAAAGGGCTATTTAAGTAAAAAAAAGTTTACATAAAGAAATTGTTTAAAAATTGCTGGCAAGTTTTAAAAATATTTTTTAAAAGAAAGCAAAATTAGTTACATAGCCATGCAGTCTGGAGTAGTCTGATCCTCCCCTTATCAGTGTTTAGCATCAGAAACACAGGCATAGTATTTCAACTGAGTTCAAAGCAGCTTATTTGCTTCTAGACATGCTCCAGCAATTTGAAAGACTGCATTCTACCAAATCAAAGGTGGAGATACATAGGATAGGATACAGCCATATAAGGAATTGTGTGGGGGGAGTTAGAGCTGTACAATTCGGAAACTAAAGGTTTAATGGTGAGGCACTGTAGTATAAACTTGCAGGTAAAGTAATTAATGTACATATTATTAAATTTTGTCTCTATCCCAACTTGTTTTATGTCCTTTAAGTTGTCTTGCAGGCTAGATATCAAGATGTCTTGCCAATCTAGCAGAAGTGACTAAGGACTGGACATGGCGCTTCAGGGTGTTTTTTCACTAACACTTAGGCACAGTGTGCAGAAACTCATCTCATCGCCGTGACTCGCCATTTCAAAGTTGACAATGTTGGCTCGTTTTCATATTATTAATTTTCCTTTTAACTGCTTTCAATTTGTCTTTTGTTCGTGTGTTATCTTTGACTGTTTTATAGAGAAGGTTTTTTTTTTTGCTTTAATTAATTTGTTCTGTGATGTTCTGAAGATGTTTTTGTGATGGCGGGGAATTTTTATGAGATGGATGCTGCTCCTTTGATTAAAAAGAGGTGACTCACACCTCACGGATGTGACAAATGGGCAGGTACAAATCTTTAAACGGGTATGAAACCCCACAATTGTCTTTTGTGATTCAGACAGAGCATATCATTTTTAAAAAAGTTTCTTATTTACTTCTATTATCAAATTTGCATGATATTCTGTGTTGAAGAGATACCTAGGTAGCATCTGGTGCACTAAATGGCAAGAAATAGTGCTGCTATCTAGTGCTCTTGCAAATGGATAACATTCTTGCAAAATTGCTGCCACATAGTGCCCTAGAAATGGGCTGGCTCCTAAGCTTACTTCCATGCTACTCAACAAAAGATACCAAGAGAACAAAAAACTAATTGGTAATAGATGTAAAATAGAAAGATGATTTAAATTACATGTTCTATCTGAATCATGAAAAAAAAAAAATTTAGGTTTCATATAGCTTTTAAGAACTTCACACTTTATGGCAATATTGAGGCAAGTGTTATCTATAAAATATTATTTTCACTAATCGGTTTTATTGAATCTGCACCTTTAAGTTCTGACATCGCTGTGTTCCTGCAAAGACTCAAGCAAAGCCACTAAGCATTTTACAAAAGATACAAATGGAAAAAGCACCACACCGAAAAGCTAAGTGTAGCATTAAAAGTATACACACACACAAATTTACTGACTCCCAATGTACAGACCCCGCTTACAGCCTAGGTCCACTATTTCTGTATATAAAAACATAGCACCATATTACAAGTGGAAGTTATTTAATGAGCCGAGTATGAGCGTTAGCTGCGCTAGAAGTAAGTTTTTTGCACGTCTTGTGTTGCGCTCATATTATTAGTTGAAAGTAAACTGTTTTCACTTTCCAAAGCAAAAAAAGTGGAAAAAAACTAACACCCCACTCGAGGGCAAACCCGATCGCATATTCTTATGTGAGGTAACCCAGAAAATATGAATATTTCACATGCCAATGTTCCTCACATAGTAGAATATGTTCTATTTATTCATTAATGCATATTTCTTAATATATATGTTTTTTTGGTACAATATTTATTTATACATATATATATATATATATATATATATATATATATATATATATATATATATAATCAATACAAATTTTTGCATAGAAAATTAGCACATCTAGGCAAGTTCCCCACTTGCATTTATAGGAATATATATTTATAAATACTTACAACATATTCTGCTATGTGCAGAACATAGGAATGTGAAATATTTACAGTAAATACATAGTTAAAACATTTGTTAAAATTAATATTGCATAAATATATGCTTTTTCATGTTTTTCATCTTCTTAACTGCAAAGGGCTCCAATGCACTTATATATATGTATATATATAGTTTACATATTTATTTATGTGTAATACCTGTATATATGTCTGTAAATACATAAAGCTATGGCCAAAAATATTGGCACCCCTGCATTGCTGATAATGCACCACTTCCCCCAGTAAATTGTTTCAATTACAAATGTTAGGCATTCTCCTGTTTATTTCTTTAGTTTGTATTGGTATGACTAAAAAAGTGGAGAAAAAAAAGCCAAATCTGACACATCCCACCCAAAACTCCAGAGAGGAAAACCTTCACTTGTACACAATTCAATAACAATCTAACAATGTCGTTGTAAGATGATTGAATCATTTGTCAGCCAATAAAGTATGTAAGCTTTACTTTTGTTCTTGCCCAATTCTGACTAAATTAGGGAATGTATCAAAAACTTAGAAAGGGCAATTTTCTTTTACTTAACGCTTTGTCAGCTTGCTGCTTGCCTTGTCTTACCAATTCCATTAGACTCACACAATTAGACAGAGAGAGAGAGAGAGAGAGAGAGAGAGAGAGGGGGGGGGGGGATAAGTATAACAAAGAGAGAGAAGAAAAGAGAATGAAGAGAGGGCAGAATAGAGATAAAAACAATATTATAATCATTTTTTGTGCTGCTGGTGTCTTGTAGCAGTAGCACTAGCTACTACTAGGGAAGAGGTTCTCAAAAGAAAAAAGAAGGTGAATGGGCTTTTTTTTTTCTCAAATAATTTATCCAGAACAAATTTATTTTGACTGTGCATATGTCTAGTGTCTATATTAAAGCACGTGAACATATCAAAGTCATCATATTATTTAAAAAATAGAAGCGGGGGCGGAGCTAGCCATCAAGGAGACAAGACGTGTATTACAAGAGCTCCTCAAATAGCCCAATATTTTCGTTTATTTCCCAATAAAATCTTAACGTAGATATAAAGTATAAGCAAGAAACTCATCTGGGTATGTTTGGGGCTAACTTGGAAGTATCTGGTGAGACATAACCTCCAACCAACGATCTTTAATGTGGCCATTGAGGGCGCCGATATGACACACAGCTTATCACGCCGTAGCTGTCTGAACTACTCAGACCTGGGAACTGTGGCGCCGAATTAGAACTCTGCAGTATTTAACGGCATCAAGGCTCTCACTCATCTGATAGACCATATAGTTGATGTTACCAACAGGGCGAGTCTCAGAGGAAGAGGGCCGCAATGGCTGCAAACAGACTGCTGCCCGGGACTTTGCGACCTTTGATGGCCCATCACAACAACTTTAAATGGCGGCTCTTAGAGGTGTGTTGAAACGTGTTCCTGGATAGAGAAAGTATGGAACATAATTTGGAGCGACTGAAAGTAGTGCACCGCGATTTATTCACCTGTGGCAAAGTGGAAGATAACTGCAGCGCGGGTGATATCCCCGGCTACCGGAACCACATAGCAGCTGCATGTACACAGGTCGGACCACCGGCCATAAAAATTTGCAGGTCTCATATCATCTTAAAAGACTACTGCTCTTACAAACCAGAGCTGCGCAAACACTGCACACAACTAAGAAGGAAAGTGAGCGGTAACACACTGAGCCCAGCAACTACACAGGAACATCATCTTTACAGTCCTGTCTGGGCAGCAAACCTGCGATCTACACAACAGCTGACCGCCACAGGAACAAGATCAATGGTGGTTTCTAACTGCGTCACAGCGCCTCTCAGCACTAATGGCATTAGCCCAGACCTACTTATTCTACTGCAAGCGAAAGAAGCCGTGTGGGGCAAGAAGCTTAACCCTGCGTATGGCTTTATCTCCACACTGCATAGCTCCGAACAGCTGTAGCGACACTTGAAAAAAATACACTTAGTGCCTGCCTGGCATCAGTCGTAGATGATAGTTATGGATCCAGAGCGCTTCTTAATTAAACTCTACCGGCTGCTAGACAGACATTATGCTGCCCTAGAGATAATACTGTATACAGGGCTCCAACATACCAATGATCACATTCGTGAACTGTTCAACCTACATCTACTTTCATGGGGGCTCACTACTCACCCCTGATAACAGCGGACTTATACTTTTATTTTTGGTTTATGTCGCTACCTGTTTAAATATGACTTCCACAGAAGGACTAATATACCCTGATGTTCGCCTATGGCTTAAAAACTGGGGACCATATGTATAAAATACACTGTTGTTGCCTACTATAAACTTGTGTATGATGTCTACTCCACAGCTTAATCCTTATTGGGGGCATGTTCTTGTACTCATATCCTGTGGTACGTAGCTGTGCAGGACTTCACATGGTACAATATTTCTGTCTAACTGCCCAGGTTGTGTTTACAACAACACATGTATCAATGTGCTAGTATGTCATGATACTTTTAGGGAGTTCTATACAGTCTCATACTATGACGATATTGTATCTGACAACATTTGAGGCTTTTAGGTATACTGTCCCTTAAATACTAGCTCCCATATATTGCCGACACCAATGCCTTTCGCACTCAACATAGCTTAGACATGATATACACTATTTAAATTTGAGCTTTTCTAACTACATTTATATTATATATATGTTTGCTGATGTATTTAGTCTGATACGCCACTTACTAGTTAGGATTGATGGCTTCAGTCTCAAACCTATTGTTAAGATATTTATTGTTTGAATGTTTGTTAAGATATTCCACATAATTTAGAAAATCCTACATAGACTAGTCTATAGAGTAAAATAATAGGTGCAGTGTGTGCTAGGTGCTATATATGCTGGGCTCTGTTTGTGCTAGGTATTGGGTGTGTTGGGTACTGTAGGTGCTGCGTGTGCTAGGTGCTGCGTGTGCTAGGTGATGCGTGTGCTAGGTGCTGCGTGTGCTAGGTACTATGTGTGCTAGGTGTTGCGTGTGCTAGGTACTATGTGTGTGCTAGGTGCTGCGTGTGCTAGGTACTATGTGTGCTAGGTGCCGCGTGTGCTAGGTACTATGTGTGCTAGGTGCTGCGTGTGCTAAGTACTATGTGTGTGCTAGGTACTGGGTGCGCTAGGTACTATGTGTGCTAGGTGCCGCGTGTGCTAGGTACTATGTGTGCTAAGGTGCCCGCGTGTGCTAGGCACTATGTGTGTGCTAGGTACTGCGTGCACTAGGTACTATGTGTGCTAAGTACTACGTGGGCTAGGTACTATGTGTGCTAGGTGCTGTGTGTGCTAGGTACTATGCGTGTGCTAGGTACTATGTGTGTGCTAGGTGCTGCGTGTGCTAGGTACTATGCGTGTGCTAGGTACTATGTGTGTGCTAGGTGCTGCGTGTGCTAGGTACTATGCGTGTGCTAGGTACTATGTGTGCTAGGTGCTGCGTGTGCTAGGTACTATGTGTGCTAGGTGCTGCGTGTGCTAGGTACTATGTGTGCTAGGTGCTGCGTGTGCTAGGTTGCTGCGTGTGCTAGGTACTATGTGTGCTAGGTGCTGCGTGTGCTAGGTTTCTATGTGTGCTAGGTGCTGCGTGTGCTAGGTGCTGCGTGTGCTAGGTGCTGCGTGTGCTAGGTTCTATGTGTGCTAGGTGCTGCGTGTGCTAGGTACTATGTGTGCTAGGTGCTGCGTGTGCTAGGTACTATGTGTGCTAGGTGCTGCGTGTGATAGGTACTATGTGTGCTAGGTGCTGCGTGTGCTAGGTGCTGCGTGGGCTAGGTACTATGTGTGCTCGGTGCTACGTGGGCTAGGTGCTGCTGCGTGGGCTAGGTGCTGCTGCTTGGGCTAAGTGCTGAGTGCCCTAGGTACTGCGTGTGCCAGGTGCTGCGTTCGCTTGGTCCTTTTATGTACTAGGCGCTGCGTGTGCTAGGTCCTGTGTGTAGTTCCTAAGCAGTCATCTCCTACAACTAACCCTGACATTATCTAATAGTCTTGCCTCTTCTTTAAAATAATCACTCACTCCTTTTGTCGTCTAGTATGTTTGCAGAATCTGCTCCTCAATTTATGTGATCGATTTTATTTATATATTGTAAAGCAACTTATATAAACTTTGCTCTTTGGAGTACTAAATTTAAATTTATTCTACACGCCTCTTCCCCCGCTCCCCCCCATAGCTTGAACCCACGTCAGGGTTCAACCTAGGTGAATTACTTTCACCTCAATTCTTTGCAATTTACTTATGACTTACGATGTATCAAAGTTTTGATGGATATTGCAACCGGACCTGCGTGTCCGAACCTTTTCTTTGTGTATGTTTGAACAGGGGTCCTGCATGTCCCCAAGTGTTACCTTTCATTCTAAAACTGAATAAAAATTAATTTAAAAAAATAAATAAAAAAAAAATAGAATATAATTTATACATAATACCTTGAAGAAGCTTAGTGTTTCTTATAAATTCATAGCTTAATAAGTATATTACTCTTTTTTAATTTGATATGAAGGATCTAATAAATGCCAGGACATGTATAAAACTCAAGTCAACTTCCATCTGTGCTTTTTTTATGCTGATATATTTATTTTGGTACAGTCTGTGTCAAAACTGGCATGTCTTTAAACTATTTATCTTATTCCTCATTTAAAATCTAATTTCTTTGCTATTTATTTATGGCTTTCATCTGCTATTTAGCATTAAGTGATAAGTTATGAATAGACTCAAATGACCTTCAATAAGTTATTGCTGGTACACGTGAATCAGGGAAATGTTTATTTGCAATATGTTATGATAAATTTTTATTAAAGAGATGTTGAAAGATGAGACTTGGAAGACTGGCTAAATTCTAATCCTTCAGAGTTTGTCATGGAAAAGCGTGCAAATTAAGTTCTAGTTTTCTTTATGTATGTTTGTTTTTCTTTCTTTTTATTTATTTATTTTGCTTTATTTTTATAAAATTTCAGTCCAATAAAAGCATGACTATTGAAATTAGATAAATGGATGTAATATCCATATACAAAATCACTTGAAAGTGATGCAGCGTAACTGTAAAAAGATGACTAAATATCACCTGAACATCTCTATGTAAAAATGGAAGATATTATACCTTAAAATTTATTCAGTAACTCTCCCTAGCAAGTCCTAGGACTAGCATCCTGATTAGCTGCTTAAAGTCCCTTTACAATGGGATGTGGCTACTGAGGAAATTTTGAGGTAAAATACCTTCCTTTTTTATACTAACTTTTTTAGCACTGTTATGTATTGCGCTCGAGCACAATACTTGACTTTCAATTTGTAATATGAGCAATGCTTAGCATGGTGCAATATTCATTAAAAGTATATTGGACGCCTAATACAATCTCTGGTAATTGTTCTTTACCATGGACTTGTAATACCAAATTTCCCTATGATTAGATCTCCACTTGTAATCTAGGCCTTAACCTCTTAACGACCGCGACGTACCCTTTACATCGCTGGTCGTTGAGGGTTTGTCTGGTTGTAATATAGAGCGGGTCTTGCTGCCCGCTATTAAACCCTCCCTCCCTCCTAAAGGTGAGACTGCGCTATTAAAAACACGGCCTCTAGACAGAGTACGTCGCTGATCATTAAGGGGTTAATGTGAGTACCTACACAAAATGCATCACCGCTTACAAGCTGAGGACTAGCTAACTGAGAATGTGAGTGCACAAGGTATATGCAAGTACTTGCAAGTTTGCTCCACAAGCCATGTGCATAGCAAAAACAACCACAAAAACATTAACCTGAAATTAATAAATGAGCATTTCAATTTTGACCAGAGTGTTTCTTTTACCAGTTGGAGTTAAAGCGATAGAAAAGTCAAAATCATTTGCATGATTCAGATAGAATATGTTTATTTTACAACAATTTTAAATTCTATTTTTCAATGTGCTTCATTCTCTTGGTATCCCGTGTTGAAAATGAATACGCAAATATCCTAGCTAGTTAATGATTGGTGCCTGCACCCATTTGTCTCTTGTGATTGGCTAACTAGATGTTCTCAGCTAGCTGTCAGTAGTGCAATGCTGTTCCTTCTGCAAAGGATAACTAAATAATGAAGCACATTTGATAATAAAAGTAACTGTATGTTCTATCAAAACCAAGAAAGAAAATTGTGGGGTTTCCTGACCCATTAAGAATGGACTGTCTTTACTACAAAAAAAGTCAGGTGAAAACGTTGGCCAAAGTTAGTCAAACTTGACTTCATTAAGTTTGTATAACAACCTATTTTCAGAAAACAAATTAAAGGGACTTTGACCAGTTTTGAAATTAGCCATGCTTAACCAACTTATAACGAGAATTTAGAAAATTGTCATCTGATTAGCTGGAAATAGATCATTACTTTTGGCTGTTCACATGTTATTCAAAATACTGATTTTGTGGTAGTTTCATTTTTGTAAGGTAAAGGTTCTTTTTAATTCCAATTGGTATTAGTGGGAAGCATGAAAACATTAATTTTCAGAAAGCAGACATAAATAAATGTAAGCTTCTCGAATGCTATCATTACTCTACACAGATTTTTGGCTAGACCAATCTTCAGGTAGGCATTCTAGGCACTTTTAAAATAATAGGAATATATATATATATTTTTTTTTTTAATGTAACATATAATTTTTTTAAATTGAACTAATGAAAACAAAACAAAACAAAATGAAACATTTTTTTTTCTAATAGGAATATCTATTTATAAACACTTTATTGAATATAAGTAGTGCATAGATATGATTTTACATGCTTTCAGCTAGATGGTTGCAAAGGGTTCCAATTCACTTACATATACATGTTTGTATATGTGTACATATGTATTTTTGTGTTTATATTTGTATGTCTGTAAATACATATATACACATATAAATACATATGTACACACATTTATACACACACACATATATATATATATAAATAAATATACAAATGTAGACATATATGTATGTTTAAGCCCTTTGCAGCCTTTGTTTTCTAACACCTTGAGCCCCTATAACCATTTAGTGCATTTTATTAAAAAAAATATTATTAGATGGTATTGTTATGAGTGTAACTGTACTGCTAAATGGACAGTCTACAATAGATTTTTTATTGTTTTAAAATAACACAATTTATGCTTACCTGATAAATTTATTTCTCTTGTGGTGTATCCAGTCCACGGATCATCCATTACTTGTGGGATATTCTCATTCCCAACAGGAAGTTGTTATATAGCTCCTCCCCTAACTGCCATATCCAGTCATTCGACCGAAAACAAGCCGAGAAAGGAGGAACCATAGGGTGCAGTGGTTACTGTAGTTTAAATTTAAAAATTACCTGCCTTAAAATGACAGGGCGGGCCGTGGACTGGATACACCACAAGAGAAATAAATTTATCAGGTAAGCATAAATTGTGTTTTCTCTTGAAAGGTGTATCCAGTCCACGGCATCATCCATTACTTGTGGGATACTAATACCAAAGCTAAAGTACACGGGTGAAGGGAGGGAAAAGGCAGGAACTTAAATGGAAGAAACCACTGCCCGTAAAACCTCTCCCCCAAATATAGCCTCCGAAGAAGCAAAAGTATCAAATTTGTAAAATTTTGAAAAAATATGAAGCGAAGACCAAGTCGTCGCCTTGCAAATCTGATCAAAAGAAGCCTCATTTTTAAAGGCACAAGTGGAAGCCACAGCTCTTGTGGAATGAGCTGTAATCCTTTCAGGAGGCTGCTTTCCAGCAGTCTCATTGGCTAAGCGGATTAAGCTTCTTAGTCAAAAAGAAAAAGAGGTTGCAGAAGCCTTTTGACGTCTACTCTGGACAGAGTAGACAACAAACAAAGCAGATGTTTGACGAAAATCTTTAGTAGCTTGTAAGTAAAACTTTAAAGCACGGACCACGTCCAGATTGTGTAACACAAGGATGGAACAACAATCTCTTGATTGATATTCTTGTTAGATACCACCTTAAGTAAGAACCCAGGTTTGGTACGCAGGACTACCCTTATCCGTATGAAAAATCAGATAAGGAGAATCACATTGTAAGGCAGATAGCTCAGAGACTCTACGAGCTGAGGAAATAGCTACCAAAAAAAAAAGAACTTTCCAAGATAAAAGTTTGATATCTATGGAATGAAGAGGTTCAAACGGAACTCCTTGAAGAACCTTAAGAACCCAAGCTTAAGCTCCATGGTGGAGCAACAGGTTTAAACACAGGCTTGATTCTAACTAAAGCCTGACAAAATGCCTGAACGTCTGGAACATCTGCCAGACCGCTTGTGCAAAAGAATAGACAGAGCAGAAATCTATCCCTTTAAGGAACTAGCTGACAATCCTTTTTCCAAACCTTCTTGGAGAAAATATAATATCCTGGGAATCCTGACCTTACTCCATGAGTAACCCTTGGATTCACACCAATAAAGATATTTATGCCATATCTTATGGTAAATTTTCCTGGTGACAGGCTTTCGTGCCTGTATTAAGGTATCAATGACTGACTCTGAGAAGCCACAATTTGATAAAATCAAGCGTTCAATCTCCAGGCAGTCGGCCCTCAGAGAAATTAGATTTGGATGGTTGAAAGGACCCTGAAGTAGAAGGTCCTGTTTCAGAGGCAGAGACCATGGTGGAAAGGATGACATGTCCACTAGATCTGCATACCAGGTCCTGCGTGGCCACGCAGGTGCTATCAGAATCACCGATGCTCTCTCCTGCTTGATCTTGGCAATCAGTCGAGGGAGCAGAGGAAACGTGGAAACACATAAGCCAGGTTGAAAGACCAGGGCGCTGCTAGAGCATCTATCAGTGTCGCCTTGGGATCCCTGGACCTGGATCCATAACACGGAAGCTTGGCGTTCTGGCGAGACGCCATGAGATCCAGTTTTGGTTTGCCCCAACGATGAATCAGTTGTGCAAAGACCTCCGGATGGAGTTCCCACTCTCCCGGATGAAAAGTCTGACGACTTAGAAAATCCGCCTCCCAGTGCTCTACACCTGGGATATGGATAGCTGATAGGTGGCAAGAGTGAATCTCTGCCCAGCGAATTATTTTTGAAACTTCTAACATCTCTAGGGAACTTCTCGTTCCCCCTTGATGGTTGATGTAAGCTACAGTCGTGATGTTGTCCGACTGAAATCTGATGTACCTCAGAGTTGCTAACTGAGGCCAAGCCTGAAGAGCCTTGAATATCGCTCTTAGTTCCAGAATATTTAATGGAAGGAGAGACTCCTCCTGAGTCCACGATCCCTGAGCCTTCAGGGAGTTCCAGACTGCACCCCAACCTAGAAGGCTGGCATCTGTCATAACAATTGTCCAATCTGGCCTGCGAAAGGTCATACCTTTGGACAGATGGACCCGAGATAGCCAACAGAGAAGAGAATCCCTGGTCTCTTGGTCCAGATTCAGTTGAGGGGACAAATCTGTGTAATCCCCGTTCCACTGACTGAGCATGCATAGTTGCAGCGGTCTGAGATGTAAGCGTGCAAATGGCACTATGTCCATTGCCGCTACCATTAAGCCGATTACTTCCATACACTGAACCACCGAAGGGCGCGGAATGGAATGAAGAACCCGGCAGGAATTTAGAAGCTTTGATAACCTGGACTCCGTCAGGTGAATTTTCATTTCTACAGAATCTATCAGAGTCCCTAGAAAGGAAACTCTTGTGAGTGGGGATAGAGAACTCTTTTCCTCGTTCACTTTCCACCCATGCAACCTCAGAAATGCCAGTACTACGTCCGTATGAGACTTGGCAATTTGGAAGTTTGACACCTGTATCAGGATGTCATCTAAATAAGGGGCTACTGCTATGCCCCGCGGCCTTAGGACCGCCATAAGCGACCCTAGAACCTTTGTAAAGATTCTTGGGGCTGTAGCTAATCCCAAGGGAAGAGCTACAACTGGTAATGCCTGTCTTGAAAGGCAAACCTGAGAAACCGATGATTATCTTCGTGTATCGGAATGTGAAGATAAGCATCCTTTAGATCCACTGTAGTCATATATTGACCCTCCTGGATCAGTGGTAGGATGGTACGAATAGTTTCCATCTTGAACGACGGAACTTTGAGGAATTTGTTTAAGATTTTTAGATCCAAAATTGGTCTGAAGGTTCCCTCTTTTTTGGGAACCACAAACAGATTTGAGTAAAAACCCTGTCCCTGTTCCTCCTTTGGAACTGGATGGATCACTCCCATAACTAGGAGGTCTCGTACACAGTGTAAGAATGCCTCCCTCTTTATCTGGTGTGCAGATAATTGTGAAAGGTGAAATCTCCCTTTGGGGGGGAAGCTTTGAAGTCCAGAAGATATCCCTGGGATATAATTTCCAACGCCCAGGATCCTGAACATCTCTTGCCCACGCCTGGGCGAAGAGTGAAAGTCTGCCCCCTACTAGATCCGTTCCCAGATAGGGGGCCGTTCCTTCATGCTGTCTTGGAGGCAGCAGCAGGCTTTTTTACCTGCTTACCTTTTTTCCAGGTCAGGTTTGGTCTCCAGACCGTCTTGGATTGAGCAAAAGTTTCCCTCTTGTTTATTATTAGAGGAAGTTGATGCCGCACCCTGCCTTGAAGTTTTGAAAGGTAGGAAAATTAGACTGTTTGGCCCTAGATTTGGACCTGTCCTGAGGAAGGGCATGACCTTTTCCTCCAGTGATATCAGCAATAATCTCCTTCAACCAGGCCCCGAATAGGGTCTGCCCCTTGAAGGGAATATTAAGTAGCTTAGATTTTGAAGTCACGTCAGCTGACCATGATCTAAGCCATAGCGCTCTGCGCGCCTGTATAGCAAAACCAGAATTCTTAGCCGTTAGTTTAGTCAAATGAACAATGGCATCAGAATAAAAGAATTGGCTAGCTTAAGTGCTCTAAGTTTGCCAAGTATGTCATCCAATGGAGTCGCTACCTGTAAAGCCTCTTCCAGAGACTCAAACCAGTACGCCGCAGCAGCAGTGACAGGGGCAATGCATGCAAGGGGCTGTAGGATAAAACCTTGTTGAATAAATATTTTCTTAAGGTAACCTCTAATTTTTTATCCATTGGATCTAAAAAAAATCACAACTGTCCTTGACAGGGATAGTAGTACGCTTTACTAGAGTAGAAACTGCTCCCTCCACCTTAGGGACTGTCTGCCATAAGTCCCGTGTGGTGGCGTCTATTGGAAACATTTTTCTAAAAATAGCAGGGGAAGAGAACGGCACACCTGGTCTATCCCATTCCTTATTAATAATTTCTGTAAACCTTTTAGGTATTTGGAAAAACATCAGTACACACCGGCACTGCAAAGTATTTATCCAGTCTACACAATTTCTCTGGCACTGCAATGGTATCACAGTCATTCAGAGCAGCTAAAACCTCCCTAAGCAACACGCGGAGGTGTTCAAGCTTAAATTTAAATGTAGAAATATTAGAAACAGGTATCTTTTCATTAACATCACCCACTGACTGAAGCTCTCTTTCCTCAGCTTCTGCATATTGTGAGGCAGTATCAGACATGGTTCTTAAAGCGTCAGTATGCTCTGCATTTTGTCTCACCCCAGAGCTATCTCGCTTACCTCTAAGTTCAGGTAGTCTGGCTAATACTGCTGACAGTGTATTATCCATGACTGCCGCCATGTCTTGTAAAGTAAACGCTATGGGCGCCCTAGATGTACTTGGCGCCATTTGAGCGTGAGTCCCTTAAGCGGGAGTCAAAGGGTCTGACACGTGGGGAAAGTTAGTCGGCATAACTTCCCCCCTCGTCAGATTCCTCTGGTGATAAAAAATTTTAAAGACAGAAAATGATCTTTATTGCATAAAATGAAATCAGTACATTTTAAGAGGGGGTTCCACCATGGCTTTTAAACATAATAAACAAGGAGTTTCTTCTATGTCAGACATGTTTATACAGACTAGCAATGAGACTAGCAAGCTTGGGAAAACACTTTAAATCAAGTTAACAAGCAAATAAAAAAATGGTACTGTGCCTTTAAGAGAAACAAATTTTGTCAGAATTTGAAAAACAGTGAAAAAATGCAGTGAATCAAACTAAATACAGTGTATCTAATAGGCTAGCAGAGCATTGCACCCACTTGCAAATGGATGATTAACCCCTTAGTTCAAAAACCGGATCAAAAAAACGAAATAAACGTTTTTTTAACAGTCACAATCAACTGCCACAGCAAGCTGTGGCCCTACCTTCCCCAATACACGACTTTGGAAAGCCTTTGGGCCCTTTAGAGATGTCCTATAGCATTCAGAGGGCCTTTGAGGGAAGCTGGATGTCACAGTTTGTAATTTTAACTGCACCAACTGTAACTTTTATACTATAACAGTGGAAAGAACTGTTTCTAATCAAAATTTAAGCCAGCCATGTGGAAAAAACTAGGCCCCAATAAAGTTTTATCACCAAAGCATATATAAAAACGATTAAACATGCCAGCAAAACGTTTTATATTGCAATATCATAAGGGTATTACCCCTGGGAGTAAGCATGATACCAGTCGTTATTAAATCACTGTATTCAGGCTTAACTTACATTAATCCGGTATCAGCAGCATTTTCTAGTGTTTTCCATCTCTAGAAAAAATTATAACTGCACATACCTGATAGCAGAATAAACTGCACGCCATTCTCTCGCTGAAGTTACCTCATCTGTGTAATCCCCTCAGACATATGTGAGAACAGCAATGGATCTTAGTTACAACCTGCTAAGATCATAGAAACCTCAGGCAGATTCTTCTTCTATTTACTGCCTGAGATAAAATAGCACAACTCCGGTACTATTTAAAAATAACAAACTTTTGATTGAAGAAAATAAACTAGCTATATTTAACCACTCTCTCCGACAACGTCCTTGCTTGTTGAGAGTTGCAAGAGAATGACTGCATATGGCAGTTAGGGGAGGAGCTATATAACAGCTTTGCTGTGGGTCCTCTTGCAACTTCCTGTTGGGAATGAGAATATCCCACAAGTAATGGATGATCCGTGGACTGGATACACCTTACAACAGAAATAGACAATCCCTTTATTACCCATTCCCCAGTTTTGCATAACCAACACAGTTATATTAATATACTTTTTACCTCTGTGATTACCTTGTATCTAAGCATCTTCTGACAGCCCCCTGATCACATGACTATTTATTTATTATCTATTGACTTGCATTTAGTACTGTGGTGTGCTAAAACTTAAATAACTCCTCGGGCATGAACACCATGTTATCTATATGACCCACATGAAGTAGCAGTCTCCTTTTGTGAAAAGCAAATAAAAAAGCATGTGATAAGAGGCTGTTTATAGCGGCTAAGAAACAGGCAGACATTTAGACGTTTACATGTTATAAAGTATATTAATATATCAATATTTTGTAGCCTTCTCCGGAGCATCCTCTGCCCCGTTACCACTTTCTGTTGGGGTACTTCAAGGCTCTGTCCTCTGTCCCCTTCTCTTTTCAATTTATACGTCATCATTAGGTTCCTTAATAAAGTCTCACGGGTTTCAATATCATTTGTATGCCGATGACACCCAAATCTACCTCTCTGCACCAGACCTACCTCCTTCCTTAATAACCTGTGTCACTAACTGTCTTTCTCATATCTCATCTTGGATGTCCTCTCACTACCTTAAGCAAAATCTCTCCAAAACTGAACTCCTTATTTTTCCCCCTTCTTCAAAATCTCCACCCCTAATTTTCTATAACTGTTGATAATTCCATCATTACCCCCTACCCTGCATGCCCGATGTCTTGGGGTCACACTTGACTCAGACCTGTCCTTCATTCCTTACATGCAGTCCTTGGCTAAAGCCTCCTGCTTCCACCTTAAAAACATCTCTAAGATTAGACATTTCCTTACACAAGACACAACTAAGATTTTAATCAACTCGCTCATCCTTTCCCTTCTCGACTACTGCAAGTCCGTCCTCTCTGGTCTACCTAGCTGCCGCCTAGCTCCTTTACAATTCGTAATGAATGCCTCTGCCGGACTCATCTTCCTTACACATCGCTCTTACTCTGCTGCACCTCTCTGCCAATCCCTTCACTGGCTTCCTCTTGCCTCCAGGATTAAACACAAAATCCTCACGCTGACATATAAAGCCCTCAACTGCAGTGCTCCCCACTATATTTCAGACCTTGTCTCCAGATACTCTCCCTCCCTCCCGCCCCCTTCGCTCTGCTCACATTCTCCTACACTCCTCCTCTCTTGTTACTTCCTCACATTCCCATTTACAGGACTTCTCCAGACTAGCCCCCATCCTGTGGAACTCCCTGCCTCGCTCCACAAGACTTTCCCATAGTTTTAACAGCTTCAAGCGCTCTCTAAAGACTCTACTATTCAGGGATGCATACAACCAACACTAACCTTTCCTAACTCCATCGCTTTCCCTTTGAACCCCTTAGAATTTAAGCCTATGAACCCAGCTGTTTGTAGATCGCCTTCATAAGAGCCGACTACAAAAGTGCAACTCTTGGCAGGGCACTCTACCCATTTGATTCCTATAAATGTTATTCTGTATACCAACTATGTTTATAGCGCTGTGGAATCTGTTGGCGCTCTACAAATACTTGTTAATAATAATAAAAATAATATCAATGTTGGTTGTGCAAAGCTGGGGAATGGAGAGTAAAGGCATTATCTATCTTTTTAAACAATAACAATTTTAGTGTAGACTGACCCTTTAACTGTACTTTGTATGTGTTTTGTGTAACTTTTTAGTTAAGCATAACAATTAACCAGATTTCTCTGAGTGTAACTACATATTATGATGATTTAGCACCTAAGCACTTTTCCAAAAGAAGTCGTTTATCTCTTGTGGATAGACATACATTTTCAACAACTATCTAGAAAGTAGCATTCCAGGCTATGACGTTGTCTTGATGGCCATTGAGTTTTGTCAGGTTTGTGTGGATAAGCTCATGGGGTATTAGATATCTTGCAAAGGTGTTCATCTCTCCCTTTTCAGTCTTTATTCCCTGACATATCTGTGGGTCATTAAGCAAGAAGGTGTTGATGAATAATACTGGTTGAATAGTGAAGTATTCTATGTTTTTACCAATGTGTTTATTCTAGCGAAAGCAGCTATCTTATATGATGTTGCTGAAAGTGATTGTGAAAGGTCCTAACTATTGTAACGTTTATTCTCTCTTGCATAAAGCTGAGTTTTATTGTTTTCTGTACCATTGTAGTATATTTGATCTTGTTGGAGCAATTTCATCGTAATCATAGCATTTAGCCTTTGTGTTTGAGTACAACTTGTCCAAATCTCTGTCTTGGGGGCATTATCCTATCCTCAAACAAGCCGTAGAGTCTACTACTATGACTGAAAAACATAATCACTTGTTCACTTTGATGGGTCCTCTAATGGCATCTGCTTGATACATAGCTCTTGGTCATGTATGTTTATACTTTAACAATAATATTAGCTTCTATAAATTCCTTGATAATAGATGAGCCTACATATAAGGCGTTTGTATGCCTTATATAGCTTTGATGAGGTACCTATGCATTGATATGAGTTTTACCTAGCTCAATGGCATATGTCAGTCAGTCAGTACCTAGGGCACTAAATTGTAAGTGTTAGTTGTATGGCCTTTCCACTATTATGCCCTTCATAGGTTATCTTTGCTAATTTAATTACAAATCAATGATCCCTAGCTTCCTAGTGGGGATGCATGACAACTCTTTGTATTCCAGGGTTCTGTTCACAAAACATATGAGCCAAAAATTAGATACAATTGTTAGGGTGAGGGACTGGGGGCAGCAAACTTTCCTATACCTAGGGTAGCAAAAAACACTAAATACCAGGGACATACAGTCATGGGCAAAACAAATAATTAATCTCCTTGTAAATTGAAAAAACAACAACTTTTTTTTGCATTTGAATCTATGGAGAGAGGCAGTGAACAGGTCTGCCTCTTTCCATTGCACAATATGACTACTGTTGCCTATGAGCCACCAGCACCACCCACTGAGTGGTTGAAGCTCATAGCTGCCTCTTGGGGGGGAGCCAATCAGCGCCGGTCACATTCCTGGTGATTGACAGCACCAGAAAGAGAACATGACTGGAGTTGTCCCTGACTGGACTGGAACAGAGAGAGGAAGAAGTAAAGCAGCTGGAAATAGAGTGGCTGCGGTTCAGGCTAGTGGCGGAAAGGAGAAGCCTTTAAGCCGGAAACTTGGAAGTGCATGAGTGAGGAGACTCAGGAGGACTCAGAGAGTGAGACAGATTTTGCCCCGGGGAGAGGAGCGGGCCACCAGCCAGTTGTGGCCTGTGAGACATAATAAGAGATGGAATCAAGATCAATTCATCCATATTATTTTCATCCATTCAGTTAAGTTTATCGAATATTATTGCAGCATGCAACAAAATATTTTTATGTTATATGCTGCCATAATATTCAATAAACTTAATTGAATGGATGAGGATAATATGGATCCCAACACTAGCTATATTATTGCAGCATGCAACATGATAGTGAACAAACAGCAGAGGTTAAATTAGAATAATCAGAATGATTTATCTAAGATAACGTGTTTCTTTAGAACTATATCTCAAGAATATTTAAGATAACTGTTTTCTACTTCACAGACTATATATAAACACCCATTCATTTCTTGATATGCCCATGCTTGTATGTCACAGCCCATTTAAGCTACTGGTTTGAGAGACATAAAAGTACTGTGGTGATATATGTCAGCATAAGACATTGCATTGCTTTTATGTGCCATATTTTATTCTTGTTCTGCAATCTGCACCAACCTTTTACATTTACCCTTTTGCAACACACAGACTGCTTAATATAATTGTAACTGTCTTATTGCCTGAATTAATTAATGTATAATTATGTGGTCTATGTGTATATGAGGGCTTGTGGTACTTGTGTTATCAAAACAAATGAAACTTTGAAGTTTGTTTTATATCATCCATTTTTTTCTCAAATGTTATAAAGCATTATGCCATCTTTCATCTGAAAAATACAGTGTGGCTTGCCCATTTTTATTATTATTTTTTAATGTGTGTGTTATAAAGAACGCTAATAGTCATTTTGCAACCTGCTAATTTAATCGGAAATTTAAGCTACCTTTATTGGGTTCATATATGTGCTTCTCTGGCATATCATAGCCAGTGCCTCACCAGCCTCTGACCTCTGTAATGTATTCTCTAATGTTGCTCAATGGAGCTCTGATGTAAATCAAATACTGGATCTTCAAATGCAGATCTATATGTGAATGTGTCACTCAGCTCTAGATTATTTTATATGAAATAATCTCACGGCTTGGAGTGAATTAATAATTCATAAACAGGTTAAGAGATGCGGGCATGAGTACATGAAGCAGTCTCATATAATACGTATACCTGGTATTCTGACAGACCAGGAAGAAGTAGCTTAAGAACGAGGATTAAGAGTCTCAGTATTTATACAGTTCCGAGTGACAAAAACTTTAGAGACTTGATCGGAAAAGCAATCATACAGGTACAGTCTTACCGGAGCTTCTGAGAGAGAGGATAGAAGAGACTCCGTTAGCTACGGCACTGAATCAGCTGTATGGTGTGAGTGACAGCTGAGCCGTACAGTTCTCCGGCGGGGCGCTGGTGATGTCACCAAGAGGGCGTGAAGGCAATCCGACGGAGGAATTTGTAATCCAATTACCGGACAAATGGTAATATTAGAGCTGGAATCAGATGAGTGTAGTGGAAGCTGAGTCCCAAAAGATTAGGTATGATTACTGAGGAGGCTGAAATCCGGCCAAGAACAAATATGACAAGCTGGTATGTCAGATAGTATAGTGAATAAACCACACCGGTATAGGATGAAAGAAGGTTAGTAATCCAATGTAAGGGTATCACCAACTGGATGATATTGCACAAGCTCAGTAACTAAAAACTCAATAACTAAGCACCTGTCTGAAGTCACAGTACAGGTTAAATAGAGTAAGTGGGTAGGTCTCAGGAATTAAAGGTGGTATTGTATATATTGAATAGCAGGTAGTGCCAAAGATAAGGTGGAATGGTGCTTTCCTGACATGACTCCCACTTCAATCAAGCCGACCCACGGCTTGTATCCAGGGGCAATGGGGATTCCTCCTGTGGAATTGGGCAATGAGTCTTGGAGCATTGACATGTTACAAAGGCTCCCAGGTATCCTCATCCGGAGAATAACCCTTCCAACAGACAAGGTATTGCAACCCACCTTTATATACCCATGAGTCCAGTAGTTCCTGTACCTCGTATATCTCAGAGTCCTGGAGCTGGGGCTTTGGAGGTAATACCTGTGTGCTGGAAGTATTGGCAGGTTTGAGCAAGGAGACATAAATGGTGGGATGAATGGTAAACGATGAGGGAAGTTGAAGAGTAACTGCGTTTGGATTGATAATACGTGTGATCTGGAATGGTCCTATGAATAGACTGGCTAGCTTTTTACTAGGTATTTGTAACTTCAAATTCTTGGTTGAAAGCCAGACCCAGTCACCGATTGCATATTGAGGTGGTGACCTTCTTCTGAGATCGTAGTATTTCTTTTGGGTACACTGGGCTGTTTGTAGATGTTTTCGGAGGAGTTGAAAGTTTTCTGTCAGTTTATCATTCAGAATGTCAACATTTGGACAAGGAGATGTTTTGCTTATTAACAACAACATTTTAGGATGGAAAGCATAATTAGCGAAAAATGGTGACATCTTAGAGGAAGAGTTGAGACAGTTGTTGTAGGTGAATTCAGCCATAGATAGGTAATTCCTCCAGTTGTTTTGGTGATATGCGCAATAGCATCTTAAGTATTGCTCCAACCATTGATTCAAGCGTTTTGATCGCCCATTCATTTGGGGGTGATAAGCAGTAGTGAACCGATGATTGATTTGTAATTTCTGGCAGAGATTTCTCCAAAAGCGAGAAGTAAATTTACTCCCTCTATCAGTGGTGAGAATAGAGGGGATGCCGTGAATCTTCACAACGTGATCTAAAAAGAGTTGAGCAGTTTCTGCAGAGGTTGGAAGTTTATGGTGGGGTATGAAGTGGGCCATCTTCGTAAACAACCAATATGGTATTCATCCCTGAGGAGATAGGTAATTCGACAATAAAATCCATACCCAAATGGGTCCAGGGTCTAGCGGGCACTTGTATGGGCATTAACAACCCATACAGGTTTTTTTTTCAGACTTTGAAGTAGTGCAGATGGTACACCCCTGTATATAATCTCGAATATCGGTGGTCATGTTCGGCCACCAATATACCCTTCCCAACAATTAGTTTGTTCTTGTATTACCGGGATGTCTGGAGAGAGGAGAGTCATGATGTTCTTTAATTATATCTGATCTTAGGGCTTCTGGTAAGTATATCTTGTCCTTCAAATAGCGTAGTCCATCAGAGACTGTCTGGAGTTTTTTTGGTATGTTTCGATCCATAAGTAGTACATTTTGGAATTTGGTAACAAACCCTCAGGTTATGCCAAGGAATTTGTCATGAGGAATTACAACCTTAGGGTTTTGTTCATAGGTGGGCTTCCAAGGTATCGGGTAGCTCTACTCTAGCTAACTCGTCTTTTACAGAATCGGAAAGTCCAAGCCTGAATTGATTCTTCAATGCTATCCTATTCCATTGAGAATCAGTAGCAAACTGCTTGAACTCGATGATGTACACCTCTACGGGTTTGGAGCCTTGTCTCAAAGCCTTCATCTTGCTTTCCGCAGTTAGCTGTAAGTTAGAATCCATGTACAGTTCACCCATTGCTTCCAGAAAGTCTGTTAGGAATGATATTATAGGGTTGTTAGCTTCATATAAGGAATCGGCCCAGACCCGTGGCTCTCCTCTTAGGTATGAAATGATTGTCAACACCTTTATCTTATCGGTAGCGAAAGTCTTTGGCTTTAAAGTAAATGTGAGAAGACAGGCATTTTTAAATTGGCGGTATACATGCCTATCCCCAGGAGAAGAAATCTGAGGTTCTGGAAAATTTTCAGGGGTTGCCATTTTAGAGGTTATAGACTCCTTGATAACCTTTCGTAAGGTCTCATTTTCTACTTGGAGATTGCTTAGGGCCTGACCTAATTGGTCAACCCTTTGTGAAAGGCCATAAACAATTTGTGGCAGATCCGCTGGATCCATTTAAGGCTTAGTTATTATGTAATGTATTCTCTAATGTTGCTCAATGGAGCTCTGATGTAAATCAAATACTGGATCTTCAACTGCAGAACTATATGTGAATGTGTCACTCAGCTCTAGATTATTTTATATGAAATAATCTCATGGCTTGGAGTGAATTAATAATTCATAAACAGGTTAAGAGATGCGGGCATGAGTACATGAAGCAGTCTCATATAATACGTATACCTGGTATTCTGACAGACCAGGAAGAAGTAGCTTAAGAACGAGGATTAAGAGTCTCAGTATTTATACAGTTCCAAGTGACAATAACCTCAGAGACTTGATCGGAAAAGCAATCATACAGGTACAGTCTTACCGCAGCTTCTGAGAGAGAGGATAGTTAAGACTCAGGTAGCTGCGGCACTGAATCAGCTGTATGGTGTGAGTGACAGCTGAGCTGTATAGTTCTCTGGTGGGGTGCTGGTGACATCACCAAGAGGGCATGAAGGCGATCCGATGGAGGAATTTGTAATCCAATTACCGGACAAACGGTATTATAAGAGCTGGAATCAGATGAGTGTAGTGAAAGCTGGATCCCAAAAGATTAGGTATGATTACTGAGGAGGCTGAAATCCGGCCAAGAACAAATATGACAAGCTGGTATGTCAGATAGTATAGTGAATAAACCACACCGGTATAGGATGAAAGAAGGTTAGTAATCCAATGTAAAGGTATCACCAACTGGATGATATTGCACAAGCTCAGTAACTAAAAACTCAATAACTAAGCACCTGTCTGACGTCACAGTACAGGTTAAATAGAGTAAGTGGGTAGGTCTCAGGAATTAAAGGTGGTATTGTATATGTTGAATAGCAGGTAGTGCCAAAGATAAGGTGGAATGGTGCTTTCCTGACACCTCACCACATGTCTCTGCTAAATACACCACTGAGTTATATAGCAATCCACTTTTCAGATTTTGCTAATGCACTAATTGTCATGTACACTACATTAGCTTCATTAAACTTTATTATTATTATTATCGGTAATTTGTAGAGCGCCAATAGATTCTGCTGCGCTATAAACAAATGCGGAGTACAACAAAACAATTATATGGATCAAATGGGTAGAGGGCCCTGCCAAGAGTTGCACTGTTGTAGTCAGCTCTTAAGAAGGTGATCTACAAACAGCTGGACTCTTAGGCTTACATGCTAAGGGGGTTCAGGGGATAGCAATGGAGGAGAGGAACTGGTATAAAGAAAGGTTAGCGTAGGTTGTATGCATCCCTGAACAGTAGAGTCTTTAGGGAGCGCTTGAAGCTTTCAAAACTAGGCAAGAGTCTTGTGGAGTGAGGCAGAGAGTTCCACAAGATGGGAGCCAGTCTGGAGAAGTCCTGTAAACTGGAGTGCGATGAGGTAACAAGAGAGGAGGAGAGTAGGAGGTCATGAGCAGAGTGAAGGGGACAGGAGGGAGAGTATCTGGAGAAAAGGTCTGAGATATAGGGGGGAGCAGTGCAGTTGAGGGCTTTGTATGTCAGAGTGAGAATTTTGTGTTTGATCCTAGAGGCAAGAGGAAGCCAGTGAAGGGATTGGCAGAGAGGTGCAGCAGATGAAGAGCGACGTGTAAGGAAGATGAGCCTGGCAGAGGCATTCATTATGGATTGTAATGAACTAGGCGTCAGGTGGGGAGACCAGAGAGGACAGAGTTGTAGTAATCGAGGGGTGAAAAGTATGAGAGAGTGGATTAAAACCTTAGTTGTGTCTTGTGTAAGGAAGTGTCTAATTTTAGAGATGTTTTTAAGGTGGAAGCGGCAGGCTTTAGCCAAGGACTGAATGTGAGAAGTTAAAGAAAGATCTGAGTCAAATGTGACCCTGAGACATCGGGCATGCGGGGTAGGGGTAATGATGGAGTTGTCGACAGTTATAGAGAGATTGGGGGTGGAGATTTTGGAAGAATGGGGGAAAATAAGGAGCTCAGTTTTGGAGAGATTTAGCTTGAGGTATTGAGAGGACATCCAGGAAGAGATGTGAGAAAGACAGTTAGTGACACGGGTTAACAAGGAAGGAGATAGGTCTGGTGCAGAGAAGTAGATTTGGGTGTCGTCGGCATACAAATGATATTGGAAACCATGGGACTTTATTAGGGAACCTAGTGATGACATGTAGATTGAGAAGAGAAGGGGACTGAGGACAGAGCCTTGCGGTACTCCGACAGAAAGTGGTGACGAGGCCCCAGAAAAGGCTACACTAAAGGTACGGTTTGACAGGTAGGAAGAAAGCCACTAGAGGGCTGTGTCACAGATGCCAAAGGATTGGAGGATTTGAAGCAAAAGAGGGTGGTCAACATTGTCAAAGGCTGCGGACAGATCAAGGAGAATAATGCTGTCTCTGTGGAGTGATGGGGACGAAATCTAGATTGCAATGGTTCAAGGAGGAAGTTTAATGTAAGCAAATGGGATAGGTGTGCATATATTAGTTTTTTGAGAAACTTTGAGGCAAGAGGGAGGAGGGAAATAGGGCGGTAGTTGAATGGGGAGGTAGGATCAAGGGAAGGTTATTTGAGGATAGGTGTGACAAGTGCATGTTTCAGAGATGAGGGAAATATACCAGTGCTGAGGGAGAGGTTGACAATGTGTGTGAGTATAGGGGTAAGGGTAGCAGAGAGGGATGGGAGTAGCTGTGAGTGGATAGGGTCAAGGGGACAGGTAGTGAGATGAGAGCGCAGTATAAGTGCCAAAACTTCTTCCTCAGTAACAGGGGAGAATGAAATGAGCTAAGTTTAAGGTTATGTGGGTTGTGGTTGATTGAGAGCATTTGAGGGGGTGAGAGAATGGAATTATGTTGAGAGCTGATTTTGTTTCTGATGGAGTCGATTTTGTTAATGAAGTGGCCGGCAAAGTCTTGAGCTGACAGATAAGTTGTATTAGGAGGTGGAGGAGGGCGGAGAAGAGTATTGAAAGTGAAGAACAGATGTTTTGGGTTTGAAAAAAGCTTAGAGATAAGAGTAGAGAAGTAGTGTTGCTTATGGAGATTAAGGGCAGAATAGTAGGAGTTCAAGATGAATTTGTAATGAAGAAAATCAGCTGAACTCTGAGATTTTCTCCGGTGCTGCTCAGCAGTACGGGAACATCTGCGTAGGTACCGTGTCAGAGGAGTATGCCAGGGCTGAGTGTGTGATTTCCGAGCTATGGTAAGAGGAGCCAGATTGTCAAGGATGGGTGTAAGGGTGGAATTATAGTGGCAGATAGACTGGTCAAGGCAGGAAATGGAGGATAAGGATGAGAGAAGAGGTTTGAGGGAATTAGCAAGCTGTTGCTGATCTAATGACATAATGCTTCAGTGAATTTTGGTGTGAGGAGAGAGTTGTAGGGAGGAAAGATATGTTGCAAGTAAGGAGATGGTGGTCAGAAAGAGGAAAGGGGGAGTTTGTGAAGTTTGAGAGAGTGCATTGATAGCTAAACATCAGGTCAAGGGAGTGACCATCTGTGTGAGTGGGAGAATCAGTCCATTGTGACAAACCGAAAGAGGAAGTGAGTTGCAGAAGTTGTTTTGCAGATGATGCAGTGGGATAATATTTAACTAATATTAATATTAAACTGGATGTGTACTTGCACAGTTTCCCCAACATTAATTTTTGAAAGAAGAACAAAATATTTGTGAGACAATCTTGCTTAATTTAATACAAACATTTAGGCCTAGATTTGGAGTTTGGCGTTAGCCGTGAAAACCAGCGTTAGAGGCTCCTAACGCTGGTTTTAGGATAACTCCGGTATTTGGAGTCACTCAAAATAGGGTCTAACGCTCACTTTTCAGCCGCGACTTTTCCATACCGCAGATCCCCTTACGTAAATTGCGTACCCTATCTTTTCAATGGGATTTTTCTAACTCCGGTATTTAGAGTCGTGTCTGAAGTGAGCGTTAGAAATCTAACGACAAAACTCCAGCCGCAGAAAAAAGTCAGTAGTTAAGAGCTTTCTGGGCTAACGCCGGTTTATAAAGCTCCTAACTACTGTACTCTAAAGTACACTAACACCCATAAAATACCAATGTACCCCTAAACCGAGGTCCCCCCACATCGCCGCCACGCAATTAAATTTTTTAACCCCTAATCTGCCGACCGCCACCTACGTTATACTTATGTACCCCTAATCTGCTGCCCCTAACACCGCCGACCCCTGTATTATATTTATTAACCCCTAATCTGCCCCCCACAACGTCGCCGCCAGCTACCTACAATAATTAACCCCTAATCTGCTGACCGCAAAGTGCCGCCACCTACATTATAGCTATGTACCCCTAATCTGCTGCCCCTTACACCGCCGACCCCTATATTATATTTATTAACCCCTAATCTGCCCCCCTCAACGTCGCCTCCACCTGCCTACACTTATTAACCCCTAATCTGCCGAGCGGACCGCACCGCTACTATAATAAAGTTATTAACCCCTAATCCGCCTCACTAACCCTATAATAAATAGTATTAACCCCTAATCTGCCCTCCCTAACATCGCCGACACCTAACTTCAATTATTAACCCCTAATCTGCCGACCGGAGCTCACCGCTATTCTAATAAATGTATTAACCCCTAAAGCTAAGTCTAACCCTAACACTAACACCCCCCTAAATTAAATATAATTTTAATCTAACGAAATTAATTAACTCTTATTAAATAAATTATTCCTATTTAAAGCTAACTACTTACCTATAAAATAAACCCTAATATAGCTACAATATAAATTATAATTACATTGTAGCTATTTTAGGATTAATATTTATTTTACAGGCAACTTTGTAATTATTTTAACCAGGTACAATAGCTATTAAATAGTTAAGAACTATTTAATAGTTACCTAGTTAAAATAATTACAAAATTACCTGTAAAATAAATCCTAACCTAAGTTACAATTAAACCTAACACTATACTATCATTAAATTAATTAAATAAAATACCTACAATTACCTACAATTAAACCTAACACTACACTATCAATACATTAATTAAATACAATATCTACAAATAACTACAATGAAATAAACTAACTAAAGTACAAAAAAATAAAAAAGAACTAAGTTACAAAAAATAAAAAAATATTTACAAACATAAGAAAAATATTACAACAATTTTAAACTAATTACACCTACTCTAAGCCCCCTAATAAAATAACAAAGCCCCCCAAAATAAAAAATGCCCTACCCTATTCTAAATTACTAAAGTTAAAAGCTCTTTTACCTTACCAGCCCTGAACAGGGCCCTTTGCGGGGCATGCCCCAAGAAGTTCAGCTCTTTTGCCTGTAAAAAAAAACATACAATACCCCCCAAACATTACAACCCACCACCCACATACCCCTAATCTAACCCAAACCCCCCTTAAATAAACCTAATACTAAGCCCCTGAAGATCTTCCTACCTTGTCTTCACCATACCAGGTTCACCGATCGGTCCAGAAGAGCTCCTCCGATGTCCTGATCCAAGCCCAAGCGGGGGGCTGAAGATATCCATGATCCGGTAGAAGTCTTCATCCAAGCGGGGCAGAAGAGGTCTTCCATCCGATTGAAGTCTTCATCCAAGCGGGGCAGAAGAGGTCTTCCATCCGATTGAAGTCTTCATCTAGGCGGCATCTTCTATCGACATCCATCTGGAGCGGAGCGGCAGCATCCTGAAGACCTCCGACGCCGAACATCCATCCTGGCCGACGACTGAATGACGAATGACGGTTCCTTTAAATGACGTCATCCAAGATGGCGTCCCTCGAATTCCGATTGGCTGATAGGATTCTATCAGCCAATCGGAATTAAGGTAGGAATATTCTGATTGGCTAATGGAATCAGCCAATCAGAATCAAGTTCAATCCGATTGGCTGATCCAATCAGCCAATCAGATTGAGCTTGCATTCTATTGGCTGTTCCGATCGGATTGAACTTGATTCTGATTGGCTGATTCCATCAGCCAATCAGAATATTCCTACCTTAATTCCG